>NC_051042.1:18092169-18209669 GCF_904848185.1 Acanthopagrus latus | reverse complement strand
GGGCTCAGGCTCTGTTTGTGTGGACTCCTCAGCGGCCTGATAGGGAACAGATGTGGGAAGGCAGGCGGCCGGGCAGCCAGCCAGAGCAGCTGGGAGAAATTAAAAACAACAGCATTCCTGGAGACTGGGGGAATTACAGTGGGAGGGAGGGAGGCAGGGAGGGAGGGAGGGAGGGATGTAAGGAGCGAGAGACAGAGGGAGAGTTTTAGGGCTATGTGGTCACTGACGAGAGTCTCTGTGGAGTATGAGAGATTGAATAGACAGGAGGGATTTAAGGGGACTGTTCTGCAGCGGTTAGCTAAAGCTAATAAGCTGCAGCTGTATTTCCAGTGGAAGCACGATCACACACATGCACACACATCACACATGCCCACACGCACACACACACACACACACACACACACACACACACACACACACACACACACACACACACACACACACACACACACACACACACACAGTAATGCACATGTTCAATGCACAGACCCAAATGCATCTGAATGGCCCTCTAATGGCCTTTCATTATATGATACTATAAATTTGTGTATGTGTGTTTGTTTTTAAGGGCTTTAGTGAAGGCATATGTTCTTAAATCTGTAATGAGACCCCAGAATGGCGCGTGCACTCTGTGTGTGCAGCTGTACAGTACATGATCCGTGGTTTTGTGTGCCTCGCACTGAATTGTTTTTCATCTTGTTTCATCATGGCACAAGGGGAGAGTCAAAGACAGAGAACATTTTTAGAACTCAGACTGCAGACTGTTTCTTTGGTGAGCAATCTTTTAGCCCCAGTTACGTCAAATGTGCAGACATACAGCTGTTCAGAGAGTTGGAGAAACAGAGGCAGACACAGACACAGTGGCAGAGAGGTAGGTAATGACTGCATCTTATTGTTTTGTTTTCCACACGACGTTCAGCAGTCAGGCTTTGTGACAGACAGCAGCGTATCTCCTGAGTGGATCTATTCTCAGCTGTATTGATCACAAAGTGGCTCCATATCAGAGAGCCACATAAAAACCTGCGCAGCAATGCAGACAGGAGTGCGAGCATGGACCTTACAACCACAGGTCTGTTTAACCTGGTACACTGATCTCTCTCTGCTCCTTCACTTCTCGCTCTGAGTGTTTCGTCCTCCCCAGCACAAAGCACAATGGGAGCACAAATGGCAGCAGATGGGGTGGCAGACCTAGCAGACTTCCTAATGTATTAAAAGTGAAATCCAGAGCGTGGCGCGTTTGTGTGTGCCTTGTCCCTGTAGCTGGTCAGATTAAACAGCTGTCTATAATCCCACGGTGGGAGCAGACAAACAGACTGGATGGTCCCCTTATCCTCCTCTCCTCTCCTCTCCTCTCCTCTCCTCTCCTCTCCTCTCCTCTCCTCTCCTCTCCTCTCCTCGCCACATGTCCAGCTCTTGTTAATGTGAGTGCATCTTCAGACCATCAATTCATCAATACATGGAAAAATGGCAACATTTAGAGCAGCACCAGCAAGACTGTTAACTGTATATGTGCTGTACTGTAAGCCCCATATTAGTCACTGCATACAGTGGCACACTAAATTTGATCAAAGAGAAATTTGCTGAAACAAAATCCTCGCCGCAGGAAGCAGCTCGCCAAATCAGCAGCACCGACTACGAGCTTGTTTGTGTGTTTAGGATTCTTCAGAAGAGAATGGCTGCATCTATTTATACCAGCCCCCCCCCACCCCCCTCCTTGTGTGTTTATGTTCAGAGCGTCTTGCATTGAGGCAAACAGCGGAGTGCCCCTCGTGTTCTTGAGGATCACTGTGTCAATGGCCCTCGTTCAGCTTCAGAGTGGTGCTCTTTAAATACAGACACCAGCTGTTGAGCGCGTCTACATGTGCTCTCGGAAATAGGCTAACGCTGACTGAGGCAGGAGTTTTATGGAGGAAAACATTGGATTTGTAGTTGGTTCACGAGGAAAGGTCATTATTTAACAACATTTTCAGTAGGGCTGCAACTGATGACTGCTTACATTATTCCTTTACTGATCAATTGCTAGGTTAGTCCATAAAATGTCATAAAAAGTTGTGAGAAAATTCTCCTCACAATTTCCTAGAGTCCACTTTAAATTGCTTCTTGTGTATAAAGCCGGGTCAGGCGGGTCATATGAGGATGTTAAATAACACTTTTGATTGGTTGCTGTTCGGGTTCCATGTTTGAGAGGGTTAGACAGAGTTTATTTCTTTCTCCTGTTCTCTTGTAATGCATCAAGAGTCAGCTAACAGCGAGAAAAAGACAGAGAGAAGAGTTTTTGAGAATTAAGGAATGCCTTCAAAGTTTGCAATGCTGTTGATGTCTGATTTAGGCACAGAACAAGGCCCTCTCTCCCCACTCTTCCATTATGAATGCACATGTTTACTCCACTTGTAGTGATGTGTAGTGCTAGTGTAAAAAGATACACATATCTAATAGTATATAAACCGTGTAGCATACTGATTACATTGTTTTTCACTGCACATTTATCATTCTTTCAGCCAGTTACACACATGTACACATACTCCAAAGCTATCAGCTCACAGCCTGTGAAAGTCATCACACCTCTCAGCTCAGGTTTACGTTACAGAAAGATCTTGTTCCAGCAGCTGCAGACGGACACAGACAGAAAAGAACACCCCCGGCTCGCTGATAAATAACGTCATAGACACATTGTGTGTATAAAAATGCAGAATGTGAGGCAGCAGTGCTTCACACTTGCTTGTGCGCCCCGTGTCATGTCATTCTTCTCGTGTCCCTTGCTGTACCATCCATCCCCTTCACGCCACACAGCCTGGCCTTGCCTTGCCTTGTTTGGTACTGGCAGGCTGTCTGGCAGAGGACAGTGGAGCTCCTGGTAGCAGGACGGAGCTCTGCTGAAAGCCAGTCCACAGTGATGGACAGCAGCAGATCCAGCTGCACTTGTCACTGGCTGTCAAGCCGGCTGTCTGAACTAGGGGGCGAGAGGCGAGAGGGGACAGGGGAGGAGGAGTGTGTGTGCCCGCGAGTACGTGTGTGTATGTATGTGCGTCTGGCAGGTTGGAGGTTACAGTGGAGGGGCACTGATTGGGATGTCAGAGCTACATGGTGCGTGCTGTGTGTGTGTGTGTGTGTGTGTGAAGGAGAGAGAGAGGAGGGGGGGGCTCCAAGTCAGCAGCAGCTGAGCGAGTGAGCAGGTGTTACTGTATGTCTCCCAGGCCCACGAATCTCCAACAAGAGAGACACAATACAAGTTTGGATTCATTTCCACTCCCCGCATTGATTTGTTTTGGTTCTTTTTATGGGGCTTTTGGTTTCAGGAAACAATCGATGGTTCCCAGGTGAAAATGTCAGTGCTCTCCTCCTTAACCAGCTGTCTCCACTTTGAATTTTTTTTTTTTTTTTTTTTCCATACTGGAGCCCTCCTTGATGACTGTTTTCTCCCTCGCTTTCCTCCTTTCATGTCGCAGGTAGCAGAGTGCAGAAGGTTGGAACAATGCCAGATTCACCTGCGGATGTGAAAACCCAGCCCAGGTCCACCCCACCCACCATGCCTCCTCCACCCCCGGCTGTCAGCCAAGCAACCAATCGCAACGCTTCATATACCCCTACTACCAGTAAAACAAGTAAGGACCCTCTCTACTTTTCACTATTCTCTAAGATGAATGACACCTCAACTCTGTACAGTGAACATGATGCAGTTTAGCTGCTGTGAGATGTGTGTTTTCTTTGACTTGAAGATGATTGAAGAGGCAGGTGTGATACAAAAACATTGATCTGGTAGGTGTGGTGACTGGAACAGCTCTAACTCGTCACTTCACAGTAAGCACACAGTACCCAGAATGCTTCTCTACACCACTGACATTTATCTAAGCATATATGGTAATCTGTAGGTCAAATGCCTCTTGGCATCCAGGTTTAAACTGTGCTTAATTGGGGCAACCAGTGTCCCAGAGGTTAGGGTGTGTATCATTTACCGTAAATACAATGTCCACAGTTGGGGACCTTTGTTGTTGTTGTCTCCTGTCACTCCTCCATCAAATTAAGGCAGAAATGCCCCAAAAATATATAAAACTTTACCATTTGGCTGATAAGCTAAGACTATTGTCCTTTCACTGGGAAATTCCCTTGTTACAGCAGCTTACAGTAGTGATTGAGTGATATAAGAAAAAAATTAAGCTAGACAAAATACAAATACAAAATAGAATAATAGAAAGATAAATGCTAAAAATGTTTCTCATAATACATAACACTATATACAGTATACACTATATTTATTTCACTTTATACAAAATATGACCAAGAGAGATAATTTTACAGGATAATTATAATTGTAATGCACACTTAGTGTGTAGTAATAGTAAATCTAAATTTCAGGCCATTTTTCAGACACTGTTCAAATCAAATGTTTCAACCATCAATATATGATGAATCTAACAAATGGATAGAGCAGCACATCAGAAGCGATCTACAATGAACTCTGCTGTCATTTGTCCCTGTTTGACCAACTGTCACTAACACTTTATCTGCTTGTGTAAAGGCAGTGAAATTCCAAATATGTGGTTCTTCCCTGTCCTGGAGAACAAGTGTTGAAGTCACTTGTGTGTCAGGTGTGTGTGCCCCTGCAAGCATCTATGTGTGTGTGTGTGTGTGTGTGTGTGTGTGTGTCTTTTGGTGTGTCCTTGCTAGTGGGACAAGTGTCTCCGAGCGCATGTGCAAGTGCGGCTGTGGCAGTATGTGTGTCTATGTTGTTTACCAGCTGGCTGGGCGGCGGCGGCGGCGGCGGTGGTGGACAGGGTGGCGATGCAGTGTGTGTGTAGACTACTTTCTTCCCTATATAGCAATGACAGGCCATGTTGTTTCACCTGTTGTGGCAGACGGTCAGCAGCGTAGCTCTCTCCTTGCACCTCTCCCTCTCTCTCGCTCTCTGAAACCAGAAAACAAGTGCTGCCCGCTGGGATCACGCGGGTCAGTCCGTATGTGTTCAGGTCCGAGAAACAAGCGCGCCTGAGAGGAACCACTGAAATAACCTACTTTTATTCTAATTTCATTGTAAGGGGTCATGTACAAAGTAACACTTAACTTAAATGCTTTTTGTGTGATTTAATGATGATAAGAAAATACACTTTATTCATACAGAGCTTTTCTTAACAATGTGACAAAGTGCTTTACAAAAGAATTAAAACCACTTGATGCCAATGAAATGAGAATAAGGCAAGACGATGTAAATGAAATAAATAAAATCAAGTAAAAAGGAAATAGAATGGTATGAATTCGATACAATACAATGTACTGTAAAGTGTTCTAGTCCACAGTGGTTCACTGGAGAGTCCTATACATGTAACATTCACCTGCAAGTACAGATTGAAATCAAGTTGCTGAAGGTGTAATGAGATTATATGACGTGCTCGGAGTTTGCATATGCTGTTGTGCAAAAACACAGGTAACATACATTTCATACAAGACCGCTGTATGTTTAATCTGAGAGACAACATTGTTACTTTTTGCATCATTAGACACTCAAACAAAGGAAAAATGCACATGAATATGTATAATAATATGGCACACTGAGGAGAGTCAGGAGACAGGAAACTAGTTGAGCTTTTCACAAAATAATTGGATTTTCTTGGCACTTAATCGTAGACTCTACATGCATTTCTGTGTCAAATAGAAATGTGAAAACCAGGGGAAAGGTCAAATGTGTGTGTGAGTGTTTGTTTGCGCCTGCATTACAAAGAATATGCCAGTGATTATATATGTGTATGACTGCTGTGTCTATTCTGAACCTTAAAGCTGCAAATCTACTTTCAGCTGGTGGACATGTGTAGGGCCGGATTTAGCCGCACACCTGCTATTGGAATAAAAGTAACACAGGCCTCGGGACTATTTTTGGCACCTCTTTAACAAGTTCCTCTTATAGTTGTGTCCTAGTGAGTGAGCGAGTGAGTGAGTGGGGGGGGAGAGGGTGAGGAGGAGCAGGGTGGGGTAGACTGATACAGATGGAGATGGAGGGGGTCAGATGGTACCACTTGTGAGACAGCTGAAGTTACTGCAAACACACACACACACACACACACACACGCACACACACACACACACACACACACTCGCCCACACACACACACACTCACACAGACGGTAGCAGTCAAACTGGCAGAAAATGAAGTCACTCCGTGCATCATGTACTTTAGACGTGAGTCTAATGTTTGCTGTTTGCCTCGATTAGCTTCTGCCCTCTTTATGCCCCCCAGATCTCTCAGATGCCCTCAGGGCCCCTTCACTGCTACTGACCCAATTATTCACGTTGTCTCTTCCTTCTGTCTGTGTGTCTGCAGTGCTGAACGGGAGCAGCCACTCTCCCACGTCACTGAACGGTGCTCCATCCACTCCTAACGGCTTCAGTAATGGGCCAGCCATGTCCTCGACGGCCTCGCTTTCCAACCAGCAGCTCCCGCCAGCTTGCGGTGCCCGCCAACTCTGCAAACTGAAGCGTTTCCTGACCACGCTGCAGCAGTTTGGCAACGACATATCGCCTGAGATCGGAGAGAGAGTCCGCAGCCTTGTGCTGGGGCTGGTGGTAAGCTCTGATTATATTCATGTGGAAGTATTTTTGATTAATCTTTCCAACAATGCTACTATACAGCAGTTTCTCCGTCCTCTGACTTATTATTAGATAAAAGCATACAGTCACTAACAGTGATGTGTTGCAGTGCATTTTAAATACAGGCTCGAAAGCTGATATTTTTTTGGATCTTGTGCATGAAAGATAACAACTTGTGGGCATAACACATTATCTCACTCGCAAAAGATACAGACCTTGAGCGAACAAGATAAAAAATGTGATTTTATTGGGGGACTTTTGCTGGTCTGTAAAAGAAAGTGTATGATGAAAGTTTGTTTCTCCCGTGTCCATTCCCTCGGGCAGAACTCCACTCTCACCATCGAAGAGTTTCACTCAAAGCTTCATGAGGCCACCAACTTCCCTCTGAGGCCGTTCGTCATTCCCTTCCTCAAGGTGAGTACTCGTGCACTGATTTATGTCGGTTAAACCAAGTCTGATGCCATCAGTTGAGCTTTTCCGCTGCTGTCCGGATGGCCAGTTTTTCAGGACTGTGTGTGAAGATATTTCACCTTTCCCTGCCTCCACACAGAGAGCATTCACACAGAGGCAGGGAGGGAAACTTACTCTTGAGCAGAAACCTATAGGTGTATACTTTACTTCTATTACCACGGTGAAACAGTGGGACGTGCTTGTGCGTGTCCGTTGAAGGATGGGTGTGTGAGTGTGTCAGACCTCCTGGCGTGCGATGATCCTCCACATCTGGGACATTGCAGCAATGGCTGTGTTATATCAACCAGACAGGTCTGAGAGAGCTATTTGACAGCGCTGACACACACACACACGCACACACACTTACACATCAGCACACCCCGGAGAGAGAGAGAGACATGGCAGAGTAAGGTGTCAAGGGACCTGTCTTATCTCATCCTGTCTCTTCATCTATCACTTCCTTTTTTTTTGTCTCGCCCTAATCTGGCGTTATTTCACTCTCACCTCATCTATCTGTTGTTCCACGCTGAGTTTCTAACTCTTGTCCGCTTAGCACACTTCCCTGCATTTACATCATCTCGATAAATCTTTATCCAAGCGTCCTGCAACAACATATTTCCTTCCTAATCCAGACATGTCTGTCTTCCTTGTTATTTCCCCGCTGAAGGCAAACCTGCCCCTGCTCCAGAGAGAGCTCCTCCACTGTGCCAGGCTGGCCAAGCAGACTCCAGCTCAGTATCTGGCCCAGCACGAGCAGCTTCTCCTGGACGCCAACGCTAGCTCGCCCCTCGACTCCTCCGAGATCATGCTGGAGATGAACGAGCACGGCAAGAGGAGGACCCCTGACAGGTAGCAGCTCTACTTTAAACACTAGAAAAACATGCTCAGGCTTCAGAGGCTCGCGTGCATTGGCAGACTCCCGGACAGCCAGTGTTATATATGAGTTATTTCAGGGCATTTCAGAATGCCAAGTGACAGGGGGGAGTCCATAAATCCTCTGTGCGGGAGGCGGAAGTCCGCACTGCCCCGATGCCAGGCCAACTCTGCCAGCTGTCTGTCAGAGAGGGAGGGAGGGGTGACATAAACATGGGGTAGGAAAAGAAAGAGAGAGGGCAGTGAAGCACAGTAGATGTCCTCAGCACAACCCAAACACCAACAGTGGGCTGTGGAGTCCAATTGTCCCACATTTCTCCCCGGCGCTCTGCTTCATTCACTCGGCTAAGAAGACGACACAGGAGAGAATTAGCTGGCATTTCCTTTTCTGCTTCCCCCTCTTTCTGCCTTCTTTATTTACTTCCTGTCTGATCTCTTCTTCACCTCTCTCTCTCTTTCTCACACACACACACACACACACACGTGCACACACACACACATACACTCTCTCTCTCTCTCTCTCTCTCTCTCTCTCACACACACACACACACACACACACACACACACACACACACATACTCTCTCTCTCTCTCTCTCTCTCTCTCTCTCTCTCTCTCTCTCTGTCTCTCACTCTCTCCGCCTGCCTGACCCGCGGGCTCCCAGCAGCTGTCCATATGTCAGGGATGTGTCCAGATGGCGATGTGCTGACCGTAACACTGAGCACATCCTGAGCGCGGTGTGGGGAGGTGGTGGGACTAGGGGTTGGAGGCGAACGTGCAATCCCACTGTAATCCGCACACCTCCGCCTCCCGACCTGTGGCTTATGCACTGCAGGCGGGCTCGATGGAGGGGGAGGGGGAAGGGGAGGGAGGGGCAGGTTCAGACTGGGGCAGGGCCTACGTCGTGCCAGATGTTCCCATGATTTGTCCGATACTACAGCGAGGGATGTGTACAAGTACACATGGGTAAGTCTGAGCGCACACATACTTACACACACATCATCTTAGTGGGGCACGTTGCATTTATTCGCCTTTGATCCCCGGGATGATAAAGAGTGATTTCCATCCGAATGGCTATTGCCATCCAGCTAAAGAGATTAATATCAACACTCCCATTTAAACTGTCCAGATGGCTTGAAAACACAGCCTCTCTCACACACACATATAAACACACACACACACACACACACATACATATACACTCAGTGAAAGTACGCAGACACGAACGAGTGTCGGTAAACATCTGCCAAACACACAGCATCCAGCCCATATTGCCCCTTAAGCCCGAGAGCAGGGGTGGGAGGGAGAGGGGAGAAATACTTGCAATCTAAGAGTGGGCTGAGGGATATTCAGATTAAGAGCTTGAGACGCAGGGTGTACAGTTGGACTTGGCTTTGTCTGATACATATGGCGTACAGCTGTGCAAAAGCTTTTGAGGGGGGCCGCTGCCGTACTGTAACTGAACAACAAGCAGCTCTCAGCCGTGTGTGTTTGTGTGTGTGTGAGTGTGTGTGTTTGCATACGGCATGTGGGAGTCGTTGAACTTTAAAGAAAAACAAGCTTGTGTTTCTGTTTCCTCAAACAGGTATAGTCCAAAATGCTAGTTGCTGTAAACTGCAAATAAATTGTTATGACAGCTTATTGTAAACTGTGATTTCACCCTAAGGTTGCACGGCTCCTTTTAGATCTTGTAGAGTCCCACTGAAAGACAAACGTTTTCTCTTGATTATGTGGTCATTTGTTTAAAATAAGCGCAATGCTGATGGAAAGTCAGAGGTAGTCCACAAAACATTTCTGGAGCTTCAGAGCAAAGCAGCGTTGCAGCGCTCTCCTAAACAACTGAAGGAGCTGGGGACAGCTTGTGGGGTGTATTCCTAGTCTCTCGAAGACATGAGATCCCAGCCACAGTAAAGACCTCAGCTTAAAAATGGTGTAAATAAATACATTTGGGATCTCGGGGCTTAAAGGAGACTTGGATTACGCTGAACAAGCTTTATGGAGCCATTTTATGTTTTCTGGGGGGTCTTTTTCAGTTGTTTTTTTATGTTTTAAAACAAATCCCCATCTACTTCAGCTGTTTAAGAGAATGATGCAATGCTGTTCTGCTGTGAAGCTCCTGAGATGTTTTGTGAACTGTAACATTTCACTCAAATTTTATTTTTAGGTGAACTTAACCTTTAACTCACATTTCTGGTTATATGTCTTATGTTTTCACTGGCTTGCCTTTTTTTGCCTCTTGATCTGACTTTAAGGGCATTCTGATCCTTGCTTGGGCATTTATTTCCCAAATTATGAAGTAATACCCTGGCACTGCATATTTAGCCTGGCGAAGCCATTCTATGGTTTTCACATTTGTCATTGTGGCTTGGCAGGGCAGTAGATGGAATAGCTAGAGGAAGACGCAGAAGGTCGTACAAAAGTGAATTCTCTTTCTGGAAGAGAAAATCAGTTTCTGAATAAAAGTAAGGCGAGAAATGAGCCCGGAAGCTGCTGATTTGTTGGAAATAAGAACATAAACAAACATTTCTGATTGGTCCAGATATCAAATGAAGAAGCAGAATTGATTCTTGGGTGGAACTTTGTGGAATAATGGTAAATGTGGTAGTGGAAACAGAGCTTAAGAGATGCTGGCTGGCTGTAAAAAGCCATATTGGCAAATAAACACTGTTGTACAACAAATCTCTGTTTTGTTGTCAATCATAATATACCACACATCCCACACTTCCCAGTGCTACAAAAATGCCGCCGTCCCTATTTGAATTTAATCCTGTTATGTTCTGCTGACATTATCTACTGTGTGGTGGCTTTAATTTCAGTTCTGTGTAACATTCAGGCATCTTTTAACCCCTTATCTCCTGTCCTCCTCTACAGGACCAAAGACAGCTCAGACAGAGATGGGTTGCATCCGGAGCACCTGGCTAAGCGGCCCTGCACCATCAGCCCCAGCCAACGTTTCAGCCCCAGCACAGGTCTTCCTGCCCATCCGCCTCCCAACGGCATCCCAACACACCCTCCCAACGGACTACCCCACCCACCCAACCCCCAAATGGGACCCCAGCACTATCGCTTAGAAGACATGGCGCTGGCACACCAATACAGGGACGCTTACAGACACAATGAGCACCGTGACGCACGGGACAGGCACCGACCAACAGGTAGGACAGCTGGGTCCGATTAATCCACACAGTCCACAGTAATGTGGTTAACACTGTGGGCTTGTGCAAATGAAAGTGGGGTGCATGTTGAGAACAAAAGCCAGTTGTCAGTCCGGTGTGATAATCCTCGTGGCAGTGCGTCTATATAAAGACCACAACCATACATGCCCATGCGCTACAACTGTGGCAACCATATATGCCTTCCTTCTGCTTTCCCAAAAGGAAAGAGATGAATTCTTAGACAATCTGTCTCACTGATAGGCACACGAGTGCCTGCCACCAGTTATTTTGTTGGAAATTAAACTTTGATAACTCTGAATTCATAGTTGCTTTGTGGGTTTGAGGCTACATGGTGTAAAAAGCCAGAGCGTTGAGAGTTTTTTTTCACTAATTATTTGGTTTAGGGATATAGATGTCAATTATTAGTTATCAAAAAGACCAAAAAACAATATCTGGAACATCTATTTTGCAGTCGAAATCAAAATCATAGTGTTAGAATTTGTAATGAGCAGTGATGGAATATACAGCAACTATGTACAATTTACTCTAGTCCTGTAGTGCTTCAGGTACTTTTCTTCTACTTTATACTTCCACTCCAGTACAGTTTAATACAGTTAGTTAGTAGTTACTTTGCAGATTCAGATTATTCACTGTTGATAGACTATTCAATCTAATCAATCAGATAGTGTTATAGGCTGGACCTTGTGTAAGACCACGGAGTGATTACATCAGAGCCAAAGTGGCGGATTTTTTATTTATTTTATCAGCAGTCGGACACAAAAAACACTGATACTGATTTTACTTAGTAAAATGCTTAATATCAGCTCCGATAACGGGTCCGGCGAATAATCAGTCTATCTAGTTTGGATAGTCTTATTACAAGATTTTTTCTTTTCTTCTTTTTTTAATTGAGGTAATCTTTATGACAAGTGTGCTTTATTTTGAAATGCCTACTTCAAAAGTATGATTCATATAATGCGAGAGAAAAGAAAAGAAGAAAAAATCCATCCCACTCAACACAAGACCTTACGTCACCTAAGTCACTAAAATTTTCCTCCATTAAACATCCAATTTGTCCAAAATTGTGTTGAGTAACCATCCTGGAATGATGCAGTATTCTGCTGCTTGGAATCAGAAACACAGTATTTGACAGAGACCCATGTGTTTGTCTTCTAGCAGTGCATGGAGCCCGCCAGGAGGAGGTGATTGACCACCGTCTTACAGATCGAGAGTGGGCGGAGGAATGGAAGCACCTTGATAACGTACGTATCGGCGCGGTAGCCATGTTTGATGTCCACCGCTTCTTTGTTTCAATGCGTCAACATCCTAAAGCTGTTCAAAAGAGAAAACAGGGAGCAGGAGTTTGTTTTAGTGCTAAGGATGATGAGCAGATGACAGGCAGAACAGCCTCCGTCCCATCTGAGTAAGCAGCTGACGGACAGCTGACCTTAGGAGGTCTGTGTCAGTGTGGTGATTTAGCAACAGACAGACACCTATCTGGCTTCCCGGCACCCAACTCCATGAAGACAAAATCATGTACACTACACACACACACACACACACACACACAAACATACAGACAGACGCACACACAGAAACTGGGGCCCAGATGGAGCTCAGGACCCAGCAGAGAGCAGCTCCAGCTGGGGAGAGCAGCTGAGACAAGAGCTGCAGTCATGGAGAGAACCGGCCAGGCCTGGACCCGTGCCAAATTAGAAACACTTCACTGAAATAAATATAGCTAACTCAGAGGGGGCGGGCGCGAGCAGGGGGACAAGAGGAAAGGAGGCAGCGAGGGAAAGATGAATGGGAATAACGATATGGACTGAATGTCAAACATGCTAAACTCGTTTAGCGCGGAAACACGGGGCAGTGTGGAAAAAAAAGTGACACCGTTTACAGCGATGGGGGTGAGAGCAGAGAAACGAGGGGAAATCTGTTGAGCTGGCAGAGATCGGAGCAGAAGGGTGGAAGGAATTGGCTCAACTTTTTCATCAGCAGCCCAGCTGTTACATTATCGCTGTTGTGATGCTCTCAGACATTGAAATTCAGTGACGAGTACGAAACCCATGAACAGATAGTCCGAGACCAAAACACACTGTCTCATGCAAACACACACATCTGCGTTTCGAGATACATTTTTAAATGGGTAACTCGCTCTTTATGAATGGGTTTTGTTTCAAGACCTGTAGAGATATATTTTTTATGGATTTGTGATGGAAAAATAGGTAGGTAATACCTCTTCACTTAAATTAAGCAATGACAAACCTCTCCTTGCTGTCCCACTGTAGCTCTTAAACTGCATCATGGACATGGTGGAGAAGACGCGCCGCTCTCTCACGGTGCTGCGCCGGTGCCAGGAGGCCGACCGGGAGGAGATGAATCACTGGATCCGGCGCTACAGCGACGTGGAGGAGATGAAAAAAGGTGGGAGCAACGGACAGCACTGCCTTCCTCCTCCTCCTCTTCCTCCTCCTCCTCCTCCTCACCACAACTCCTCCTCCAACACAGCTAGCAGCAGCGAGGCACTGCCCGTAGGAACTTCCTCGGCTGCTGAAAGGCAGACAGGCAGACAGACAGGTAGACAAACACACACAGGGGATGTTTGGCAAATCAAAACACTCACAGCAAGCCAGGTAGGGCTTATTTGAAACGCTGGGAATGCCGTAATATATCAATTTAGGCACAAAAAGTCCTATTTTTTCAACAGATTTACACATTTTTGCTCAAACTGTGAGGCAATACAAATCCAGCTGCAACATCCTGCATCTTTAACCACCTGATTGCACCCTTATGCTCCCAGCATGCTCGATCATAATTAAGATTTGTATTCACACCTATTCCTTCGCAGAAATTGTTGAAAGATTTAATGAAAGCTTATTTACTGATGCCGCCACACACGTCGTTTGCATTAGCGCCAATGCATATAAAACTGGGAGACACATGGGTGTGTGTTTGAGCAGATCAACACTTTATCCCTGTGTCTAATTGAGTGTGTGCCTGCTTGTGTGTTTCAGAGATCCACAGAGACTTCTTACACAGGCCTCCCTCAGGATACCTGCCCGAAGAAATCTGGAGGAAAGCCGGTAAGAACCGAGCATCCCCCCCTTTTCGCTATTGTCTCCATGGCTAGCTCCACACAGACTCACAACGCACACACACACACAATCACCATCATCAGTCTTCAGGGCCCTCACCCTGGCTACCAGATCAGAGGCCTTACAGCCGTAGGTCCATCAGGCCAGAGGATTGGAGACCTTCTGTGTCATTAGGGCTAAATTCCCTCCATCTGTCACCACTATGAAAGGCCACTGCAGTTAAAGCTGCAGTGAAAATGCAGTCACCTGGCCCAGGGCAGGCCGCAGCAGCACAGCACAGGTCGGGAGATTAACTGGTCTCCATTGTGCGAAGAAACACACCATTAAGCTTTAATGCCCCTCACTTCATAGTGATTGTACAGACATTAAGATATAAAGACCAAAAAAAAAGGGTGGTGGTTTTTTTTTTTTTTGGTTATGTAATTATTTTAGGGTGGGAGCGTTGCATTTGCATGGGCCCTCCCCGTACACTGCATGTTAGATAGAGCCCATCCCAGGAGACGTCTGGCTCAGCTCCTGTTCCACCCAAGTCCCAGCACTATTATGGTTGCCGTCATACTCCAATACCCTGCGGAGTAAAGATGCTGCTGCTGTCGGCAAAAATACTGTGCTGCATTTTCACCAGCAGAGAGAAAAAAAAAAGAAAAAAAAAGCTCTTTTAATTGCAGTTGTTTTTCATACAGGTACTACAAGCATCCCGCTCTCCCCAGCACTAAAGCACCTCCAAAACAGGCAGGGTGAGTAACATATCTCACTCACAACATCTCACCTCTACTGTGCGTGTGTGTGTGTACATGTGTCACCTCTATCTCAGCAGCCAGCCAGGTACAGTCCGCCTGATGTAGCTGCGTCCCCTCTCGCTTTTAATTAAAGCCAGACACGTACTCTCTGGTCTGGTTCGGCTTGAGAGACTGCAGTGCTTTTGAAAAATAAGATCTGAAGTGTGAAAAAAGCAGACAGAAATAACACGTCTCAGGGACTTGCCAAATCCCTGCGGAATTAAAACGTTAATATTGCTGCCCCCGTGTTTTCCATTAAGTGCTAATTGCCCCAGCATCTGCTATGCGGTCTCCTTGATAAGAATTAATTAAATTTGCAAACTAATCTTAGTGGTGCATGCATTAGGCCAGATAATTGAGAAGCTCGGATAATGCAGATAGTGTTTGCAAGGGAGAGAAGAGAAAGAGGGGGAAGAGGGGTGTGAGGGAAAGTTGAAAAGGAGTGCAAATGAAATGAAGGGTAAAGGTGGAGACGGGATGAGGTGGAGGCACTGAGGCGTGTGCCTGAGTGTGACTGTATGTTGACAGAAGTGAGCGAGTTTTTTCAGCATACGAGCACTGGAATCAAGCTCACACAAACATAAATGCACACACAGCCATGCCCCCCCCCCGGCTGCCTATCTTTTCACACAGTAGTTTGAAACAAGTGGAGTGGAGCGGTGAGGAGAAGTGACAGTTATTTATGAGTTCCGCCTCAAAAAAAAAAACACAGACTGAAGGAAATATGGAGCAGCAGAGAGAGCGGCGTCGCTCTCACCTCCCACTCAGTCGGCCTGACACACCTGGAGGGCCCCTTTGTGTGTGTGTGTGTGTTACTTGAGTCTTAATGCGCGCATATGTGTGTCTACATTTGAAAACAATCAGTGAATTTTTCTGATGGCAGCAGAAAATCTCATTTTATAGGACTTCTAATCTTGCGATCACGACGCACTACGTTAGCATTTGACTGCTCAGTAGTGTACATTTATAAATAAAACCCTACAAGAAATCACACACTGTACATTTGTTGTGCACCGCGAGGCCAATGATGAAAGATGGCAAAATGTAATCACTCCTGCCTCTCACTGAGAAGGGACTGTGGGAAGTTTCTATTTTCGACTGCCATCTGGAAAGGAGTCCGCACACCTGCCTGTTGAAAAAACACAGCCTCCTCACTCATACAGTTTGTGCTTGTGCTAGAAGAACAAAAGGCCCCATGATAAAATCTACATCACAGGAAGCCCAGCAGTGGAGACATGCATGCTCGCCGGCGGGGGGGAAATTCACCCTCCACTGTAAACTCGCAATTTTCTATTAAAATGATTCTTCTGACGTGATGACTATCATGCAAACAGGGAATTCCATGATGTTGGATGAACAAAACTTTGGAGACATCTGCTGTTGTCAGCGCTGGAAATGATTGTGGCCAGACATGTTTGAATTAATTATGGGAGTCTGGCTGTTTCCCTATTCTGGCAGAAAGTTTTAAATCTTGGATGATGTACATCTGTTCGCTGAGATACAACAAGATGGCAACTTAAAGAGCCTCAATAAAGGATGACGGAGCAGGCAGGGTGGGACGATGGTCACCAGCACTAACACCTCTCTCCCTCTCTCTCTCTCTTTCTCTCTGTCTCTCAGAGGAGGCCGTCAATGAGGTGAAGCGGCAGGCGATGTCAGAGCTGCAGAAGGCGGTGTCGGACGCTGAGAGGAAGGCCCACGAGATGATTTCAGCCGAGCGCTCTAAGATGGAGAGGGCACTGGCCGAGGCCAAGAGGCAAGCCTCTGAGGATGCACTAACAGTCATCAACCAGCAGGAGGACTCCAGCGAAGTGAGCACCACAGACCCCTCGTCCCGCATTTCACCACATTTGCTCACTCTCTGGGCTCCATCTTTGCAATGCTCTTTTGCTCCATCCATCACTCCTCATTTTGTTCCCGCTAGCTCATCCTGTGTTGTGTAATCCGCACAGCTGGCTGGCTCTTGGTTTTGGTGCTGCAGCATGTTGTCATGGTTATTGCAGAAGCAGTCCAGTTGTCTGGGTACACAAAAGCAGACATACCCAGATGGCTGGAGCAAAGTGGCAGGCTGAGGCCATTACAGAGCAGTTGACCACCACCTGCTGGTAACACAAACCAGTGGCTCTAAACAAGGACCCAAAGCCTTACAATCAAATTCCTAGGACAAGAGAAACGTTTAGAATCAGATAATTGAATTGCTATGAAATCAGCAGTAGAAATGACTTTGATTTTCATGTGAGAAAATGTGCTGGAACAAGAAAGAAACTTATTTTTATCAACCCGCTCTCTCCCCACTGTCTCACCAGAGCTGCTGGAATTGCGGGAGGAAAGCCAGTGAGACGTGCAGCGGCTGCAACACGGCTCGCTACTGCGGCTCCTTCTGCCAACACAAAGACTGGGAGAAGCACCACCACGTCTGTGGTCAGGGCCTGCAGGGGCTGCCCGGGGGCAGCAGCGTCCCCCTAGGCACCCCCTCTTCCAACTCCGCGGCATCGAGTGCACCCCCCACCCACCCGGAGAGCACTCCACCAGGACCCCTGTCCCTGGTGGGCCAGAGCAGTATCGCGGGAGGGGCTGGCAGCGGCAGTGGAAGTGTCTCAGCCAGCCCCAAGGAGAGCAGTTCCAGCAGTGCCTCTCGCTCCACAACTCCAGCTACCCCCGCCCTACTCGACGCCACCTCCCGCTGACGTCCGACCCTCGTCCCCTCCCTGCATACTGATGCGATAGTGCCCACTTGCCACACAAAACCAAACTGAGGAATCTCCGCCGCATACTGCTCCCTTTCTTCTTGCCCTCCTTCAGTCCTTATTTCCCCCTTATCCTGAGCTCTTCTGAAAATCTTCTCACTACCTGACGACTTGTTTTATCTTGTCACCATCCACGCCCCAACAACAGAAAAAATGTTTATTTCTGTCTATGTCTCTTTATCAACCACAAAAAACAAAAATTCCAGCTCGGGGTTGAGTGTAGTGGAAAGCATGAAAAGTGTCTCCTTTCTCTGTGTTCAGTCACAGAAACATATCAGATGTGTTTTGCTGAAAAAAACATGAGCTTTGACTTGAAGGTGTGATTAACATACAGCCTCAGTAACATTGAGCACGACGAATACTGTCCACGTAAGGACGCAAGACAAGGGCTGCAGTAAGGCATCGTTGATGAGGGGATGACTAGGACGATTAGCACTTGGATTGGATTTCCCTTTAATTTAGCACCAATGAGAGAACAGCACCCAGCCCTGACATGTGCACTACCGGTCCAAACAGTTCGCTGATGTGGCACTTACTCCACAGTATCCTCACGGAGACAGGAAAGGAAAATATTACCTTTTTTTTTTTTTTTCCTTTCAAATGGATGAGGGAAGGGGAAACGCGATTAATTCTTCAGAAACACAGCTTAGTATTTATTAAATGTTTCTTTTTTGGCTTTAAGGGAAAATGAAGAAGTCCAAATATTCTAAATAAAGAATAATAGTGATGATGCTGACGATGATGATAAGGATATGAAAAATAAATTAATTTTAAACTGCTAACTACCTTGCTAGCGAGCCAAGAAAATCTACGCCGGACTCACCTCTCTGCACCATTGTGAACCCAAATGAATTCAAAGATGAAAAATAACATGATCCAAACCTTTGTATTACACTGCCAAAGTGAGTAAATAAGCGATAAGGAGAAGCACTCATCTTATAACCAAACGCAAAGCAACATCACCTCCTCAGCAGATAAGCCAGCCCTGAGAGGACCAGGCTGTGGGGACGGCTGCAGAAAAGGGACCCAGAGACAGTCGGACATTTTAAAGAAACAAAACGAAACGAAACTGTGACCTGCTTCGATCTGCAGCCCCCCCTCCTGCAGTCTGGACAAAAAAAAAAACCTACAGCGACTCCTCAGTGATGGCCCAGACTCGTGAATAATATGGACAATGCTGTGAACTTGAGAGAGACTTAAATGAAACGGATGGAAACCCTGCCACAGTGTGATTTTTTTTTTTTTTGTTTGTTTTTGTGAGCGGACAGAGAGAGAAAAAGAAAAAAAAAGGGAAAAGGGAAAAGCTACACAGCCTCGAAGGAGATGAAGATACACACATGGCAACGGAGCTGCCAAAAAACCTCAAAAAGAAGCTTGAAAACATTGTCCGAGAAACATACTGCAGAGACGCATGGGAAGATTGTTCCCAAGTCCTTTTTTTTTTTTTTTTTTTAAATGCTCCGCAACAAGGAGATATTTCAAGGAGTTGCTGTTACCTTTACATTCACTCCCTCCTTTTCCAAAGCATGACGAACAGATGAAGGAGCCTCGCGAAGGGTGGTGTAGACTTGGTTCTCCTCTCTCTTTCTACCTCCCCTCACCCCACACCTCCCTCCCACACTCCCCCTCCCCCCCCACCCCCGACTGCTTGACTCAAGTCTGCCCCCTGAACCCCAGCCTGCTTTTGGACAGCAGTCACGTGGGAAGACTTCAAAAACCTGCTTGTAGATATTGTTCCTCTTTTCAGATTTCAATAATGTCTCTTGTCGCTGATGTCCATATGTGCTGCCCTTGTGTATATCCAGAAAGACGGACTTTGTTTTGTTTGTTTTTTTTTGTTTTTTTTTGTTTTTTTTGTTTGTTTCCTCCTTTAAGTTCGGGCTGAGCAGTGAAGTCAGAGCAAGGACACTCGAGAGGAAGCCCCTCATTTTACTTCTTGTTTGATTTGTTGTATCTATATTAATGAGAAGAAAACCCCTCTTGTAGAATATTTTGTATTGCTCGCATTGTAAGACAGTGAGAGGACGGAGGTGCAATATGAAGAGAATTCAGCTACTGAATGGAACCTCAGCAACTGCCCATAGGGTGTCATATAATATAGATACATATAAATATATTTAAAGTAACATCAGTAACTTAATGTGAATGTACATAGTATTTAAAGAGGTCCAAAAATGTGTTTGCCAAATAACAGAAACCTTTAAAGATTAATGTCCAGAATATGATTTTCTCACAGTTCATTTGTTTTACTCAAATTATCTTTTTTTTTCCCTCTCATACAAGTTTAACAATTTTCACTCAAATCAAAGTGTCATGTGACCCTGAATGGAGGAGACTGTCGGTAACAGGGGTGAAGCGGCTCCACGCGGGCGCCCGATGCATGTAGCTGAGTGTGGATGAAATTCAGATGGAGGGTGGATGGACACCGCGAGATTTCCAGAGAATTTTTTCCTGACTGATTTTTCTCCGTTTGACCTTCTTCATTTGTATGAGGTAGCATAGTTTGGCCTCGGTGATGCCATTGTCATGTGCTTTATTCGACCCGGGGTGCGTTAACATCCTGCAGGAGGGGACTCGAGGATGTGTGGTGACGAAAAAATATTGTCCAAATATTTTACAGTAGTAATTGTCAAAGAGGGAAAAGTGGTGGTTTCAAATTCAGTTCCTTGACACCAAATTTAGTCCAACTTGATATGTCATGTCATCATCCTTTCCACTCAGATGCCACTTTAGTGACCATCTCTCTTGGTCTGCTTGGTCCCACCTGTGTGTGTGTGTGTGTGTGTGTGTGTGTGTGTGTGTGTGTGTGTGTGTGTGTGTGTGTGTGTGTGTGTGTGTGTGTGTGTGTGTGGTTAGGAGTGTTTGTTTGCCCCAAGGTGCAGGACTCACCGTTACTGTAGGATTAAGTGATTTACCAGTATTAAGCTACAGTAAACCTCAAAGCTAATTTTGATACCCAATATTCTCTGAAATGTTTCTCTCTCTCTTTTTTCTTCTTTTTTCAGCCCTTACCACATGCTCCAGCAAAATGATTGCCTCTTGCCTCTGAATGTGTGTTAAACATCCTCAAGGCCTCTGCTTAAAGGATAAGTTGCCGCATAGATAAAAACTCAAACATTATCTTGTCAGCCCTTTGCCAGTGAGAAGTCTGGCATGGTCTCTCATTGTACAAAACAACGCTGCAGTAGATGGGGACTTGTTTTAAATAATACAAAACAACCAAAAGAAAGCATAAAATGGCTCCAAACGCAAAATTCAAGTCTCTGGAGGCCACAAAAAAGTGATTTGAAATAAAAGTTATCACACCCTTTTCTAGTTGAAATCTTGCTAGTGAAGTGAAAAAAACACACACTGTCTGAAGTGAGCGTACAAACTGGACCACGTATCAAGGGTGTAAAAAGTCTTCTCAAGGAAATGTTTTATATATCGGGGCTTCCTGAGACTAGGATTATGTCAGAAAAGCTCTATGGAGCCATTTTATGTTTTTAAAAACAAGTTCCCGTCTACTTCAGTTGTTTAGGAAAACGCTGCAACCCTGACTTGCTGTGGTGAACTTGTCCTTTAAAGCAACAGAGGGCTTGTAGCAGCCACATTCACACAAATGTTACATTGATCATTGTAAACTCTCCATGATTGGCCTCACACACACTTGGACCAAACTTTGAAAAAAAAAAAAAAAATAGGTAACTGCCTTTCATTCATTGCCAGATGCATAAAGTGATTTTTTTCTTTTTGGACTGTAACTCAAATGGGATAAGCTACAAGGTACCCCTGAATCTGTGTGTAGCATCTGTGTATGTGTCATAATGACCATGATTTGGTATTGACCTCAGCCTATTTGTGTCCTTTTTCCACTCCGATGTCTAATTCCTCCACTTCTACTACCACAGACCACTCTTCATAACCCCCCCCAACCCCCCCTCACACTAGCTACCTCCTGTGACCATACAGCTAACCACCAGGAGAGGTTGACCTGGACTTTGAAAAAGCTGGGCTGACAGCAGACACGGAAGCGCGCATTCAAAAGCGAAGGTGTATGAAAACAAAACTGAAGCGTTGAAAGGAATTGCCATTACTCGTGATGTAGAAGATTTATTCTTGCCAGACCTCAACTTTTTGATCACATCTAACCAAACTGATACTGCTGAGACTAAGGAACAGGCACACACACACACACACACACACACACAGCTGAACACAGAATCAACCATGACATGCCATTTATTGTCCAAAACCAATAAAAGCACAGACCAAAGTACTCCTGCATCGCCATAGTAGGCTTTGACACAGTGTGTTTTTACAGACCAGAAATAAAAAGGTTGGAGCTCCACTACACCGGTTAACCAAAGTGTCTGAAATACACACAATCAGGGCACAAGAGTGACGAGCACACTCAATGAAACTTTTCAAATGTGTAGAAGTCATATTCAAGCAATCAAAGCGCTTGTTGTCTACATATTGAATAGTGCTTCTGTGTGAAAAAAAAAAAATGGAAGCGTCTCCTTTGGAAAAAATCTACTGATTGCGTGTTCTTACAGTTACAAAGCCTTGCAGAGATAAGATGAATACATGGTGGGTGTGTGTTTGCGGGTGAATGCTGATATGTGTGTGTGTTTTTGTAAGAAAAGAAGTATTTTTCTTTTGTCTCTGTACAAACTACTTGAAACCTTCAGAGCTTTAATGAAACATCTATAGTGGCAGATCGATTCACAATATGTAGCAACAGCTTTTGTGCAGTAAAACACAGCGTTTGCATACAATATTTGCATCCGCGCGACGATGTAATGACAGTTCCATTCAACTCTTAAGTGCTTTGCGCGCACCTCCTCGTCTGCAAGTAAGCCTTCATTTAACTAAACAAAGCCAAACCCCACAGACCTGTTACAAATGACCAAAATGCAACCAAAAGCTACAACTTCCTTCTTCAGATTTCTTTTTCTTTTGGTTTCTGTGTTACATCCCGGCGTTGGAGAACTTCACACGAGGCTGCCGTCCTGCAAAGATCGGAGCTTTGGAGGAAAGAGCAAACTGTCCGCTCTCCTCCTGATTCGACAGGGGAGAAAAGATCAGATCAGATGTTCTGGTCAGCTGGGTGGTCAGCATCATGAAGTCATGGAACAGATGAGATCCGTGCCGAGGTGTCATCTGTTTTTCTCCGATGGCAAACGCACAAGGGCTCTGTTGTTGTGAATACCATCCGAGGGTCCCTGAACACTTCACATCAGCCACTTTTCTATTTGTTTAACGATGTACATGATATGGGCAAAACGCATGTTTAGAAAAGACAAATATTAGCAGGTTGGCATTTGTCTCCCCCTTACCCCAACCAATAACTCTACCAATGAAGTTTCAAGGCTCATCTGATGTGATGGTGACATGTCCCTCCTGTGAAACAGGCACTGATGAATAGCTACAGTAGAAAGCTAAAGAGGCAAACAGTGGATATAGCACTTGTTTTCCCAAAAGCCATGGCTCAGGATGGTCCTGTTTTTACCTTTACATGAATTGAAAAAAAAAAAAAAAAGGTTTATGGTTTTATATGTGTAGGGAAGCATTCTATACTGTATTGTGCAATACATTATTACAGAAAAAAACATGTTTCTGTAGGAAAGGTTGGCGCTTTGAAGATCTTTCTCCTTTTCTTTTTGTTTCCCTCCTCAAAAGGTCCTGTTGCCGTTTTTAGATGAAGTTAACTGTGCCAGAAGAATTAAATTCTGATTTGTATTTATTTCTTGCATGCTTTCCTCCCTGTTGCTAATACCGCTCTTTAACTGTTCGCTCTGTTGGATGTGTGAAGCTGTAAAACATTCTAATTCAGGTTATTGTCTGTGTTGAACAATGTAACTGTGTAATTAAAACATGAAATGAAATATTCATCACTCGCGATGCTTTTCTTCCTTACATGCTGAGACAACATCAACAGAAGAGGGAAATTACACATTGTTATACGATCAATGTTAATGTGTAAGCTTCAGGAGTCATGCGGTTGCGTTCCCTCATGTCTACATGAATATGATAGTAGATAAAGAAAAAAAAAATATTCCAACTATTCCATACACTTAACAAACCATTATTCAACAATTCATTATTAAGCTCACATCTTATAGGGACACATGTTCACACAAATTGTGTTGTTCTTGTTCAAGTCAACTAAGTCAATTAAAAATGGCATTTTCTCTATTTATACCTATTGAACTCTTGCACCAGGTTCATCATCCTCTTCAGTATGAGCTGCTGATGAGCCGATCAGTATCAGCTTGTGCTGTGCAGTAGAACTCTGTTTATACCCACAGACTGTTAAATTATAGAGTCTCCACTGATAAAACATGTCCATCCAAAATTTGCACAAAACTTTGAGGATGTTTCAAGTCGATGCAGCGGTGCAGCCATGAAACTGTTCTGGGTTTAAACAAGCTTCACTAAAGACTTAGAACAGCTGGTACCGTCGGACAGAATACTGTGATTCTTTCAACCTGAAAGTTACTTCAGTAGAAATAAAAGTGGAAACCTTTCCCATGTCCTCTTTTTTAAAGTTTTTTTTTTTTTATTCTTCTGGTCAAACCTGCAATAACTGTACTTCTCCCCACATGAGATTTGTTTAGGACCTGTACATGTTGGGCCTTGTTCATCTGACTATTTTAACACATAAAACCAGAACCAACTGCAGTCTTTTTCATATTTAGAATACATGAAGGTGGTGTAGACACTGAACAGACTTTTGATTAGTTGCAGTAGGAGAACATAGATAAATCGTTAATGACGGGATCCTGTCATTACTCACGTTGGGTCACTGTCATGTCTTACTGACACAACTGTGCTTTTCCTGCTATAACAAATCAAAATGTCTGATGTGAAGTCATTTATCTCACCCTCATGCCGAAAGTTGGGTGATAGTTCCGTGACCTTCAAAACATTTCAGGAGATCCACAGCAAAGCGGTGTTGCAGCGTTTTGTTTTGAACAACTTCAAAATGATCTGTGGGCTTGAGTACGCTGGACGAGCTGTAAAGAGCCATTTTATGTTGCGCTCTGTGTTTTTTTCTTTTTTTTTACATTTAAAAAAATGTGCCCATCTACTTAGGTTGTTAAGGAAAACTCTGATTTGCTGTGAAGCTCCAGAAATGTTTTGATGACTACAAAACATCACCTGATTTTCCTTCAGCAAATATTTACAGAAGTAATAAGGCAATAACGTTAAACTTAGATGTAGTAATTTTATATATTCTCATATATAGGTCAACTGACATTGTTTGATGTGAGCAAGTTAACTGGTGCTGCTAATATAAACAAAGTGAAACAGTATGATACTGTGTTGTCCTCTGGGGACAGTTTGTTTATTCAGTTTATTTGGTCTTGAAAATCTATAAATCCCTCTAAGTTCCTCATCTGTTAAAATGTCTCTCTCAAAACTAAGTAGTGTGGTCTCACTGCCACTATCACATGAAATCTCTGAGCATAAGAGTTTCCCATGAGTGTATCTGTAAAACCAGAGTGACAGTAAATAAATCTTGAATCACCTTTAGGGAGATAAGAAGAAGTTAGTAAAAAGGTTCTGAGGATTACTGCAAAATGTCCTGAGACTTTTGTTAAATACTAGCGATATAGTGAATAGTTAAAAGGTTTAAATCAGAATAAAAAGATGTTCACTGACTCATTCTATTTATGCCTAAACAATCTAAATATACAAACTCTTGTCATGACAGAATAAACCAGTAAACAAACTGACCTCAAAGGACAACACAATTTCATACTATGTTCATATGTGGTGGACCCTGCCACCTTTCTTCACTACTTTCTTCCTTTTATTTGCATGTGGTAGGGACTGGCAGAAAAAAAGCAAGACTGCACTTTTAAAGGGGCTCTATGTGGTTTTGTAGAATAAATTAGTGTTTACACTATTAATGAGGTAATAATGAAAATCAGAGATATGCATTTTCTCCAAAAAATAACAAAAAAAAACAAAACAACAACTGTAAAATAAGGTCCACAGAAATAAAACAGTAAGAAACTGTTTTGTCCTTTAAAGGTTTGTTTGATTATTCAGTTCATTTAGTCATAAAAACAAAGAGAGATTGTTTACTTAGTTTGTTTAGGCACAAGGTCAGTGAAGATCTTTCTCTTCTGATTAAAACATATTCCCCAAAACTGCACAGTGCACCTTTGAATGACACCACAAATTACACTGTTTACATTTGGCGGACCCTGCCACCTTTCTAGCTTCAATCAGTGTTCTCTGGACTTTATTGTCCTCTGAGAACAGCTGCTTTATTCAGTTATGGACAAGATCAATATTTCTCACTTTGTATTATTACCCCATTAAATATTATAAATAATAAATAATAAAAATTCTGAGTCTGAATTTTGTGCCACAAAAAAACCCACAAAGAGCCCCTTTAAAGTCTGTTTTATTCCGAAGAATGAGGCCGTTTTCTATAAATGTATATGGCATTACTATAGGAGTAATAAAAATGGGGGGACCAGGGGCGTGGGGTGGGGCAGCGGATGGGGATGGGCCCCCTCTCTGACGCGCCACTGGGACGTAGACGCCCTCCTCCAGCGCGTCTCTCTCACGTGCGCGCTTCTTGTCAATCAATCCAGCGCGTGATGAGTCTCGCTCACAGGTGATATCTATTAGCCTCACATGCCGTCAGGTGTCGCGTCTGTGGACCATCAGCCCGCTCCCCAGCTGCCAGAGACACATTTTTCGGCGTTTCTTGCGCGTGTGTGTGTGCAGGCTGCAGTCGGCTTTGCAGATGCCATGTTCGAGCAGTGAGAATGGCGGAAAATCATCTGGAGTACGGCTACCTGGAGGGCGAGTCCATCGGGGAGCATTTCGCCGAGGACCCGGTGGGTATTGATGAAAACGGTGCCGTCGCGTTTGTTCTTTTTTTTTTTTTTAGCACGCACGTCAGTAGGGCGAGCTAATGACGACGACCACGTTGAGCAAAAACAAACCAAAAAAAAACAAAAAACCTCGCTATGCTGTGTGTGTAGTATCGCTGTATCGCTGATGCACGCTTTTTGTGCAGAGGACGACATCAGCGAGCCATATCCCGGCTGACATGCTGCATCTCCCGGTGTGACGGCACACAGCTAGCTCGCACAGAGAGCGGGCTGTGCGTTGTGCAGCAGGCACCGGAGTGATGCTTTCAGGTGATCATGTTGTGTTCAGACTCTCAGGCCAGCTGCATGTGAAACTGTGACGCCTGTCTGAGCACACTGAAGTGTGACTGACTCAGATTTCTACTCACTGAGATTTGAATAAGTAGGCCACAGCTCCTGAAACATGTGGTGCTTTTTACCAAAATATTTGCATTGGTAACTTTTGTTCAGAAAAGAACCTTCTGGTCATTTGATTTTCATAACACTGAAAGGCCTTCACATGTGTCCATGACAATTAGACAGATGTACACGATCAGAATTGGTGAGGGATATGGGCGCATACATGCATTTGCATAGATATGAAGTAAAAGTCAGTGAAAATGTGTTGCATTACTTTTGGGGACCAAAAATATTAACGGTAAATAAAAATTCCAATATGTTGCAGAATAAAGAAGTGAAGCACTAAAACATCCCAGTATCCCTCACTAAATCTGAGCACTGTATGTCAAATAAAAGTTAAATAGGCCTCAAGTACAATAAGGCCGCTGCCACTCCAAAATGAAAATTCAGTCATTAACTACTCATCTTCATGCTTGATGGAAAGTTGGAAGAATTTTTGAAGTACACAGATTAGGACTTGTTTTAAAAATGTAAACAAACCAACAACAAAAATCTGAAATGGCTGCATAAATCTTGTCTAGCGTATTCCAAGTCTCAGGAATTCCTGAGATCCCAAATCATCTTGAAAAGGCACCATTTGTACCTTTTTTTAAAAAAAAAAAAAAAAAAATTGATTGCTTTATCTGAAATCTTCACTACAGTTGTTGAACTAAAAGTAGTAGCATCTGAAGTTGGTGCACAGGCTTGACTGCATGCCGAGAGCGCAAATAACATTTTATCAAATCAGTCTGGGACCTCGGGGCTTTCAAAGACCTGGATTGCGAAGGTCAAGTAGTATGGAGAAGTTTTTAGTTTTACTTCTTTTTACATTTTCAGTCAAGTCCCTATCTGCTTCAGCTGTTTAGGGAGAACGGTGCAACACTGTTTTGTTGTGAAGCTCAAGAAAAGTTTTATGGCCAAAGAAACTTGACCTGAATTTACATCAACATGACTGCGAGGAGATAATGACTGAATTTTTGTTTATGGGACAACTTATCTTTATATGTTAGGGCAAACAACTTTTTCATTCTCAAACCAATCACTGTCCCTGTGTGACTTTTTTGTGCTCATTGATTCAGAGAGTGACCAGTTTAGTTTTCAGCGCAGTATTCTGCTTTAGTCAAGCACAACTTCATGCTCTGACGTCCACACTTGTTTTCTCAGGAGCTGGCAGCCATCAAGGCCAGGGTTCAGGAGCTGGAGATGGAAGAAGAGACGGAGAGACTGAAGGAGGAGGAGAGGTGTGATGCAGGAGATATGCAGCTCCTGACCAGCAGCCCTCGACCTGGTGAGACGGCCCTCAGGGGGCCTCGCGGTTTGTTATTGTGTCATATTGTTGTACAACCAAATGCTGATCAGGCGTTTGGGAAGCCTCGACAGTGTATTCTTAACGGGGTGTGTAGCATCGCAGCCTCCAGGCAGGTGAGCTAGCCGCCTCCCCCGCCATCTGGCTAACACCTGGGACACTTCACATGTGCCTCATCACTGCCCAATGAGACGAAGCAGTGAGCCCCAGAGAACCAGAAGGGTCCTCCCTCGCTGCCTGTGGCGATTTTCTGCCTCTGTGCATCTCTTCATCCCTTTCGCCCTCCCCTTCCTCTTTTTTTTTTTTTGGTTCCCCCTCAAAACAGCAACACAATCAGAGGGGAGCCAGATTCTGAGATGATACAAGAAATCCATGATGTGGCGATGAAAAATCTTTTTCTTTCACCTGTGGTGACCACGTGTGTAGACAGTTCATATGTAGCATGCACAAAAGCAGCCTGTATAATTGTTTTGTTTCCTCCACAGGACCTTTCTACAACATGACTCCTGAGGAGAGGATAGATGCAGACAACAGATCAGTCTATGTTGGAAATGTAAGACTTGTATATCTGTCTTTTCTTCATATTGAGCATGTTTTTGTTTTTGTCACTCATCTGATCTGACACACTGACACAAATCCCAGGTAGACTATGGTGCTACCGCAGACGAGTTGGAGATTCACTTCAATGGCTGTGGTCCCGTCAACCGTGTGACCATCCTGTGTGACAGGTTCTCCGGCCATCCAAAAGGGTGCGTTTATACTTTTGGCACTGTTTGACTAAAGATTTGGCATCCAAGTTTACTTGTCATTGGCGTTCTCTCTTTTCTTTTCCCAGCTTTGCCTACATCGAGTTCTCTGATCGAGACTCTGTGCATAGTGCTATTGGTTTGCACGAGACCATGTTCAGAGGAAGAGTCCTTAAGGTGAGGAGTATTTATGTTAGATGACATGACATCACTGGAGCTTCCTCTGGAGCCACAGAGGGCTTTATACTACTTCCTTCACATGCAGTAGTACTCCTCAAGACCTGCTGACACACTTATGTGGATAATTGGTTAGTTACCCTTTAAGGATAGACAGTCAGGTATAGGATTGTGACTGGGGGACAAACTCTCAAAGGAGACTCAGAGCTCAAGTGATGCCCATGTATAGCCCACATTTCACTTCCTCTTACCCCAATTTATTTGTGAAACACATTTTGTTACTTGCAAAAACTTAGTCACCGTTTGGTGGAAGTAAATTCAAAAAGTCATTGTACAGTACTTTGGAGTCTACTTATGTTCCTCTTTTAAAGCAAACCACTCACATAACCTATTTAACTGTAATTTTCCTTCATTTGAGCTGGTCTCTTGCATATGAATAAATTCCACTTTATTGTCTTTGCATCAGTACATTAGGTTTTCTCTTCCATTACTGTTGAATATCAATCACGGCTCATCTTTAAACACTAACAGATTATCCTAAACGGTGAAGTTAAAAAAAAAAGCAGAACTGCAACAAAGTTATTTTTATCAAGTTCAGCAACTCTGTGGAACTTCTTCTTCTCCTCGAAGCCAGTTGTTTGTTAGCTATTGTTGCTTTCTCTAAGCAAACCGAGAGAGGTGCTGAGAGGAAGCACTTTATAAAGTCACATCCTTACGACTAACCTCACAAAGAAGTCCACAGTCTGGCAACATTGAACAACTTAATCTTCCACGGGCTTGTATAGGCAATGAGAAAGACCGGAATTTAAATATTGTAATTTCCTTGACATCTTCAAAATGCTGTTGTGCACCAGACAGTGGAAAGCCCCAAGACGTTTTATTTACAATCATAAATGTCAAAGGAAATGTTTGACATTTCACCTAAAGGACTGAACTGACTGTTGCAGCTCTGTAAAAATATGCTCTTTGGCCTGCAGGTTATGCCCAAGAGGACCAACATGCCAGGCATCAGTACCACAGACAGGGGAGGACACAGAGGCGGTGGTGGCGGTGGCGGCCACCCCAGAGGCAGAGGACGTGGTTACCGTCCACCCCGATATCAGAGCAGCTCTCGAGGCAGGTTCCGCTACCAGTCAACTAGGCCACAGCATCAAACGCCCCACCCTTACTACGGAGGCCCCTCAGTGGGAAAGAGACAGTGGGGACACATGGACTACCACGAACAGATGCCTAAACGTTACCCATGTCTCCTTCTCATCACCCCGCCTTCAGAGGAGTTGGGGGCAGGTTCGAGTGGACAGCACTACCCTCAACAGCGCTAGCAGAACCCCCAGCATATACATACTTACATGGGTGAACAAAACTGATCATTTTAAAGAAGTGTTTCCAGGCAATACTGAGTTGAGCATCATGTGAGAGGCAGCAGAGACAACTTTGCATCCCTTCATCAGTCCTTCAAATAGGTGCGATGTGAAAACTGGGGTCAGGTGTTTAATTATAAGCTTTTGTTGCCGTGAATGCATGGGACAATCCTCAAATTGTTATGCAGTTTGCGTCTCATTTTTATAACTTGATGCGAATGTATTGTGTTGCTGCCTGCAATGTTACGTGTAAATTCTCCCTATGTATAACTTAAGTTATTTGCTATGTAAGTGAATGAATAAATAAATAATGATCCGGTGATTCATTTGTAGTAAAATGACATACGCAGTGATGTGATACATCAATGACATTTTATTACTTATGCATTTCATTAAATCAAGGCAACATGTAAACAAATCATTAGGATAAGGTTTTGTACAGTGGAGGTTCAGATGAAAGAAGTTCCGTCAGCCAGTTTGCACCATCATTCCAGATACGATGCCATCAAAAGCCCTGGAGAGTGTTTAGTCAACAATTAAATGCTGCTGGATTTGGAAAATACTGATGTAAATCTTTTCAAGTTTCAAAACAATAAACTCACTTGGACTGAATTTGGTCCCCTGGATTGTGGAAGGGGTTGCACATCACATCTGTGAAGGAGTTGTGCAATTTTCTGAACATCTGGAATAGAATAAGACAGGACATTGAGCCATTTCAAGGGGGGGGGGGCAACAAGCACTTCACATTGTATTGTGGGGTATGTGCACATTGTTTCTAAATTTTTCTTGTGTATAAACCTGGATGTGCACGATACGTGTCTATTTCTAGATGAGAGGCTGGATTTATGAGGTGCTCAGAGAGCTGCACTGAGAAAATGTAGAAAAACAATATTGTAGCAGCTTTTCTAGAGCCACCTTAATTGAATTTACCCATTTAATAACAGTGATTTCTATTGGATTGTAATATCTTGTCTGAGATTTAGGGCAACATTTTAGTGACTGTACACATCCTGACAGGCAACAAAGTTTGTAGATGTTGATTAAACTTCAACTTACACTTCTTATTTCGTTGTCCCGTAATGATGTATTCGAGGAGTCCACAACAATGACAAATTTAACCTTTGAGTTGGTGACATACCCATATCTAGAGTACCAGTTAAGGGTACTAGGTTTCCCTCGTAAATAGGGAGGTGTATTGAACTTGGATACGTGTATGGCACTGGCCGAATTGCACAAACAAAACATTATGAGGTAAAAAGTGATCAGTATGTTCAGAAGCATGCAGTGCGTTTGTTGTGACAAGATCTAACAGTGCTGCTGATTTGCTGTCTTGAAGCATGCATGAAAAACACTAGGTTAGAGATAGAAAGGCGGCTCACCACCTGAATGTGTAATGTAATCTTTTGTTGAACTGATGTTGCAAAATTGGTATCTGATTGTTCAGGATCCAGTATCGAAATCAAAGAATCAGTACCAGTCTTTGTTTTTTTTAAACAACAATAATAATAATTTTTAAACAATACCCAGCCCCACCTGTAAGAAACTATTCACGGTGTGCACACAGAATTGAGGTCTGTTGACTGAGATACTTTTTTTTTTTTTATAGCAGCAGTTTTATAAACTTTATGCCCAGACTTACAAAATTAACAACAATAAAAGGAATGCAGTGGTCTACAGATCTGGAAATATGGGCATTAGGATTTTAGCGCATTTCTTCATTACCAGATGTGTGATCTTAAAAAGACAATTAACCTTAGATCAGACTCTAAACCCTGTAAAAGAAAAAAAACCCAAAAACACTTGTCTTAATAAAAAGATAAGTCAGGCATTTTGTGAAGCCCTCTTGTGGGTTTTCCTGACCCCCAACCCTTTTCTTTTTCTTTAAAAGACAAGGATACACTTTGTAGTCTTCGGTGGGATAAAGCAGACCCAAGTACAGCTCTCTCTGGTCTCCCAAAGATTTACCCACAGCTGAGATCTTCTCCTCCACCACATCCAGAGAGGTGTGGACTGTGTAGTGAAACTTCAGCTCATTTTGAGTGGGCACGCTGCGGATATACAGCGGGTAGTTCTGGGTTGAAAACCAGACAACACACAAACCAGTTAATGCACAAAAAGCTCAATAACGATATTTGAAATTGTAACAGCAGCCAGCCTGAAGGAATGCTAATGTTGTTAGCTTTTAACGTTAGCTCTGTTCGTATAATTCATCCTGCTAGACCTTCCGGAGTACAGTCAAAGCTGACACTTGGTTAGAGATGATTATAAGAAGAAGGAGAAGATTTTATCCAAATGGCTTGGGATAAAACCTGGGACATTTAAAAACAGGAAGCAATACCTCTTTAGCGATCACTGCTATGCACACCGCCATGTTACTGTTCCTCCTCTGAGCTGACAGATGATGTCACGTGATATGATGCATTCAGACGCTCCCGGAACTGTGGGAAATTCAAACGAATACGTATCGTTTTAAAAATAAAACATATAAACGTACAGAATAAATACGCACGGTTCTATCAGTAGTTTTTCGTAAATTATTAACAAGGTACTAGTATTAGTCATAATTTATCATGTAATTCTATTTGTCTTTTATTCTTTCTGACCGATAACGATTTTTCGTTTCGCACGTCCAATATTTATCAGTAGTCCTTGAATGCACCAAAAATAGTAAAAAGTAAAAAAAAAAAGTAACTATTTAATTTGTTTTTACAGTTAAACGGATTTATCTCGATGGACACCACTAGCACATCGATTTGTCAATGAATATAAATAGATATCAACTGAGCTGAAAATCTTCAAGCTACGTCAAACAAGCGCTCTATTGTGTATGCGCAAACACTGCGCCGAATGTCCGAATGAAGGCAAAACAAACCACTTCCTCGAAGTTGATGCTCATATGACTGCAGCATAGAAATGGCAGTGCTGCAGTGCTCTCAAACTCTCATTCTGTTTTCGGCAATAATATGTTGTGCCTTGACGGGAGAGCCGGGGGATGTTTTACCTCCAAACATCATCATCTTGCTCATGGATGACGTGAGTTGATTTCTTTCTTTTTTTTTCTTTTTTTCTTTTTTCATGAACAGTGCAGCTTATATAAAGTGTCTGTAAATGTGTTGACATGTATGTGTTACCTTTCTTTGTGTGAATATATCAAGCGGAGGCCGTTAATAACCCTTTTCCCCTCTGCTTTTTTAAAGATGGGTTGGGGGGACTTGGGGGTGTTTGGCCAGCCATCCAAAGAGACCCCCAACCTGGATGCCATGGCTGCTCAGGGCATGCTGTTTCCAAATTTCTACACTGCCAACCCACTCTGTTCCCCATGTGAGTCAGCAGACAATGTTGTGAACCAGCTGTTTGGCAATATGTTAATTTCGCTCTCTCTTCACAGTTTGCAGCCTTCTATCTCTACTTTTTATTGTCACATCATTAAGATGTCGCAAGAAAGCATAGCCGATCTACCACAGAGCAGCACTTGTTATGTGCCAAAAATAAGCTCCAAGCACATCGTCTCGTTCAGATACAACATGGAAAGCAGAGATGCGGAACAGACTTTGTGTGCAGTCTGTTCATGAAAACCCTACAATACAGTTAAGGAATGTTTGATAATAAAGCTGTAAACCTTCTTTTCTTCCTTTTCAGTTAAAAGATGAGGGTAGATTCAGGGCTCCAGACTAACCTCTTACACTTGTAATTTAGGTACACCAAATAATAATAATAATTTCACAACAATTTATGTAAATGATTGTTAACAGGAATAAAGGTGCAGAAACATGTTTTGCTTTATGTAAATTTAGTCATGTAGCTAAGTAAATTTATTCAAGTGCTGTAATTAAGGACACAACTGAGGTACTTGTACATAACTTGAGTATTTCCATTTTGTGGAACATTCCCACTACAATTTGGTGGCAAATATTGTACTTTTTACCCACTAAGTTGATTTGCTAACTGTAGACACTTATTACTTTACAGATTCCACACTGCATATTAAATTGATATATTTTATCAGCAGTCAGATTCAAAGACACACGAAAAACACATTCTGATATTCGGAAACATTCAGAAAATTGAAAAATGTAATAATTGTTCCATCAGTTTGTCCCATACTATACAGTATCTATATGCATGTAAATAAATATTATACTTCAGTTTGATACTTACAGTACATCTACTGTCAAATACTGAATATCTGCTGAATATCAGGTGCACTGGTGTGACCAATATAGTTGCACCCTGGAGCCCTGTGGATTAGATACATAACTGAGCTGACTTGCAGTTGCTTGGTAAAGAGTAGTGGTCATGGTAGTTACCCTACAATATATTCTGAAAGATTACAATGAACACATCAAAACTGAGCTGCCAGAGCAATTCATGTTTTACCATGACGGTCAAGTATGATGTTGAATTTTACTTCTTTGATTAAAGAATTTAACCAAAATACTTTACAAATTGGAGAAATCTTGACTGTATGTGACAGCAGCACACACTTCACTCTTTTAGCTTGAAAGTTAAAAAGCATTTGTAAAACCCACATGCATACAGAAATCCTAATTCAGTTTTTTTCATCATATTGATGACAGCCAGAGCTGCACTTCTCACCGGGAGGCTGCCTGTCAGAAATGGTTTCTACACCACAAACGCTCATGCCAGAAACGGTACAGTCTCAACATGTATACTTACTGTGCAAATTATCCAGCTGCAAATCATTTTTTGCAGGTTTTCTCAGTACTTGGTCTATAATGTGCAGTAAAGTCATTGAAAGCTAAATGTTGACCATTTTTATAGCATATACACCACAGGAGATAATGGGAGGAATCTCCAAGGATGAGATTTTGTTACCCCAGATGCTGACAAAAATGGACTACGTCAGCAAGATCGTTGGAAAGTGGTGAGCTCTTTATCCTCCTTTAATCCAGGAGTTTTAGAGGTTTCTGAAGTTTTAGAGGTTATGCTGATGATTGCTGGTGATGATGGCTGTGGCTAAGTAAACAAAGTTATAAAGTACTTTTACATGGTTGAACAGGTTTAAAACAAATCAGGACAGCAATACAAAGAGGAACGGCCATTAATCACATTTGGCTTTTTGATCCCCTGTCTCTTCCGGTCCACATGCTGAATTGTCCTTGAGCAAGATACCAAAGTCTAGATAGCTCCCGATTATCAGTGTCTTGCATGTGTGTGTGTGAGATTATGCTTTAGAAAATAATGTATAATAGCACAATAATGCATGAGTTGTAGATATTTGTAGTTATCTGAATTAGAATATGCAAAAACCTTGTTAAATGCTCTGTCAATCACTTTGCTCTTACAGTGTGTGAGTGCACTTTTTTTGTCACTACAGGCATCTGGGCCACAGACCGCAGTATCTGCCTCTGAAGAAGGGCTTTGATCAGTGGTTTGGTTCTCCAAACTGCCACTTTGGCCCTTACAACAACTCTTTTAGACCCAATATCCCCGTCTACAAGAACGGGGAGATGGTGGGCAGGTATAATCACACTCTGCACTCAGATATACATAACAGCAGACAAAGCATGAGGCTGAGAATCTATAAAAATCTTCTCTCTCCATGACTCAGAGGAATACTTTGGCTGGCTGCTCCTCTGGATGAGTGTAGTCTCTCCCCTCCTCTTCCTTCTCTGTACCAGCTGTGCTTGTGTATTCCATTTTCCGCCCATTTGTTTTCCCCAAAACAGCCATATGTGTATTCAGGGTCATTGGAACTGGCAGCCGGGCGTGTTTTTCGCTTAGCCGTGGGTTTAATCAGCGCTGCATACCTGGGCCCTGGACAGATATGTGCACACACATAGACACGTGTACACACAGACACACAGGCGCGCGTGCCCTCGAGAGACGGCAGGTTGCGTTGGCTGTATGCGGAGACACCTGGAGGAAGTGAAGCGTAAGGAAGAGAGATGCCTGTCACTGCTTCCCTGCTCGCCGTGCCACGCTTCAGCAACGCCTCATAACAGTTCCCCCTGCTCAGCTCTGCTGAGACTTCCCAAATATGCTTTTCACCGAAATCTCCTGCAAACACAATCCGCAAGAGGGAGATTTGCTTCCAGCGCCTTGATGATATTGTCTGTGGTAGTTTCTGTCAATTTGGGGGCAGATTGAAAGCCCTGACAATACAGTCAGGTCAATGTAAGAAAATCATTTCACATGGTTGAATAAGCAGAGGAGAGATGGTCTGGTGTTACCTCAGCAGGCATTCAGATGGGACGATGGCTAACTAACAAGGAGGGTTTATTTAATGAGTCATGTGAACCCACTTGTTTTCCAGATTCTATGAGGAGTTTAAGATTGACAGGAAGACTGGAGAGTCCAACCTCACACAGATCTACCTGGAGGTAAGCTGAAGTGTCTCTCTGATGATACATCCCTCTCAGCTGAGCGGAGAATGTCAGGTACCCAATTTCGCCTCGCAGCTTCTTTAGCAAAGTAATTAATAGAATACAATAGAATGAAATATGATAGATTACAACTTCATTGTCCACCAGAGTGAGAAATTGTCTTTGCCTCACCAAAACAAAAGCCCAAGAACATAAAGCATCTATTTAACAAAATGTAGAAGTGCAATCAAAGCCTGATTTTGGTCTTTGATCATTACCACGCTTTTCACCAGCAGAAGTGGATTGTTGACTTTTGCGCTAGCCCGTCTTGATTATCTCCACTGCCTACGTCAGTCCCTCCCGTTCTGTTCCTGAAGGGATCAAAAGCAGCCCGCAGAGACACACTGCATGCTCAAGAGGTGTAATATGCCATCACAAGAAGAGGATGGATCCGTCAAGTACAGCCTCGTAAATCTCATCCTAGCATTTCTGGTGGAACTTGACTGGTTTTCTGGGGCGCAGTTATTAATGTGGCTGGTTGTTTAATGAAATTGAGACAAAACATTGAAATACCAGCTTACATCTCTGGTTGTTAAATTGGTTTTGCCAGCAGCAGAAATACAGAAGTCCTCATATGACATGCTTGTGTTAGTAATGGAAACAGTTCTGTACCATATCAAATGCCAATGGAGGAATTCTTTCTTTGTATTGTTTTTACTGTAACTGTGCAAAAGTTATATAATGTCCCATTGTTTGTGTGTGTCAATAGATGTCAGGACTCCAAGTTGCCCTAAAACAGTTTTGGGATGTGTGGAAAGGTCAAGTAAAAGTGGAAATACATCATTACCACTAGATATCAAACTAGAGCATCTCAGACCATAACAATTGTGTGTGATATTCACTGATAAAACTGAAAAGAGAAAAAAACAATCTCAGATCAGGTTGCAGAATTAGGCAGGGCTGCTCAAATATGAATCAGCTCTGTATCCCCCCTCTCTAGCTCCCATCTCTTTAAGGCCCCTCCCAAATACTCTCCTCTGATTGGTCAGCTCATACATGCCTGAGCCCTGCTAAATTAGTACTTATGTGCCAAACTAGCCACTAGGTGGAAATGATGCAAATGTATGGTATGCTGATGGAGCGTGATGTGAAGAAGCCACAGAAGTAGGCGTTTCACGAGCAGTGTTCTCTGTGGGAGAGATGAGCTCCCTTTTGACCTTTGTAATTTTCAAGATCTTTTACATCCATAAGAATCTGTACAGAACACTGAAGGAATGAGAAAAACATCAAGAAAGTATAAAAGATCTCCTGTTAAATGTTTTCAGAAACGTATTTAAGTGAAATGTTGAGCTATACTATGAGAAAGTCATCAGGTTGCCATGTTGAAAATGGAATAGAGGAGACCAGAGAGGGGCTCAATTGCACTAACATGTACACTTACATTAAATAACATGCTTGCACGTTGAGCTGAGATAGCAACTAGTTGTTTGCTTCACTTTCTGCTGCAGTGTTCAAAATCTCACGACAATTAAACAAAAACTGAGAATGTAACACCTTCTATCAAGGGTGTGCTTATTGCATGACAGTTGTATGAGACTGCATTTCTGTTAGATAGGTGTTCCAGAAAGAGTGTGCTACATACTGAACACATAAATGAGTTAGAAAGAGAAACAGTATTAATCTGAATGATGCAGCAGTGAGTTATATCAGTGTTTAACACCTCTACAGGAAGCCTTGATGTTCATAAACGTTCAGGCCGTGATGAAGCGGCCCTTCTTCCTCTACTGGGCGGCGGACGCCACTCACGCCCCCGTCTACGCCTCCAAACCATTCCTTGGGAAGAGTCAGCGAGGCCGGTACATCACTTTCAGCCGTACTTACTCTTTTATCACAGAAGTCTATGAATGGATGTGTCTCTCACGGGGAATGAAACAAGCCGTCTCTGTTCTGCAGGTACGGTGATGCGGTGATGGAGCTAGACGACAGCATCGGCCGGCTTTTGAAGGTTCTGCGGTTGCTTAACATAGAAAACAACACTTTCGTCTTCTTTACCTCTGACAACGGCGCTGCTCTTTCGTCAGGCCCACATGAAAGTAGGCAATCAATCAACATGCATTCTCCGCGCTCCGTGTGCGCGATTTGATACACAAATGCGTTTGTTTTTGTGCCTTTTGATTCCTCAGGTGGCAGCAACGGGCCGTTCCTCTGCGGGAAGGAGACCACTTTTGAAGGGGGCATGAGGGAGCCGGCCATTGCCTGGTGGCCCGGACACATCAAAGGGGGCACGGTGAGAACACCCCTGTGATCCAGCGAGAACACAATCAAATCAAGAATCAAATCCAAGACGATCATTCACTTAATCCCAGCCATCTACTCTGGAGACTGGCCTGTAGTTAGACTCAGGATCCAGAGCCAGTTTTCTTTTCTTCCTAGTCGCTCCCTAATGTTCTGCCTATCAACAGGTACCAGGAGCTGAAATGTTCTCTGTAAAACTGCCGGCGATGTATAGGACTATAGAGCAGGTTGAGAGTAATAATTAATAATTATTCCACTAATCCTCTCTTTTGAATGATTGTTGCTTTTTGTTTCATTTGTGTATCATTTACCACTTCACTTGTGCGTGCTCGATTGGAGCCGCAACAACCTGATCTTTGACAGTGTCCAACTTCTGTCGGGAAATGGTAAAGATGAATCACGCAATTGTGGCCGGGGAAGCATGTGGATGCTTTCACCTCTGTTCCCTAAAAAATGTTTGGCTGGATTTAATGCCCCAAACTGTCTTTCTCTCTCTCTCGCTCTCTCTTCCTTTCACCCCCCTCCCCAATTTAACCCCCCCCCCCCCACCCACACCGTGATCCTCTAAGCCTGTGCGTTCTGCAAATGACTTTTAATTGTATTAGGGGCAGCTGTGACACGGGGCTGTGACGCAGAGGGATTTGGTGGAGGAGCGAGCGGAGGCTGCAGTCTGCAGTAAGCCTTGCCCCTGGCTCATCTCACAGGGGTGTGCTGGGGCCTGATAGCACAGCAGAGTAGCGAGGGAGAGGGGGATTGGGAGCGTCTTAAGCGGCTAATCTGTTTGTGTGTTTGCTGAGGTTGGATTGAGCTGTAATGAGGACTTCAGTATCTGAATATGCCAGGCGCTCAGGATAAAGGAACGGAGGGGTGGCGGGAGGGTGGTTGTGGTGTGGTGTGGGGGGGGGGGGGGGGGGGGGGGGGGGGTACCGCGAAGGAAGCACGGAAGAAGTAAAAGAGGTGGCTGGTGTAAGAAAAGAGAAAGGGAGGCTGGCAGTCCCACTATGCCAGGAACGCTGTCATGTTCGCGAGGCTTTGCTGCACCTGTGCCACGTTATAATTGACCAATGCGTCCGCGTTTACACGTCAGAGTATTTTCTGTACGATTCTGCATGCCCACATAATAGGTATGCATGCATTCACGTAGATGTTGGATCAGTTGTAAGCGTGCCTGATAACTTTCTGAGAGGCACAGAACATCACCAAACACCTACGTGCGTGTGTTTGCATCTTCATTTGCTTGGCTGTGAGAAAGAGGGTCAATAGATCCTTCCTGAGACTCTCTGGGGTTGTGATGATAAAGCTGCTTTGTTGGAGCAACTGTACTAACTCCACAGCTCTGGATTTATCAGTGTGCTGCTTGGGAGGGAGGACAGACCATGCACAGAGTTGCATGGTCCCCCCCCCACCCATCTCTTATTTGTAGTCTTCTGAAATCTCTGTTGATCTGTGCATTGAAAAGTCCATAAGCTCTCGGAGCAAAATGCTGGAGACAACAAAACAGCCACACAGGCCTTTGTTAGAGATTATTTCAGCAGGTTTTTTCGCACAAACTGAGCACAGATGCATCTCGGAGACAAGTTTTTTTTGAGGGGGGATGATGGGATAGAAAAGCCCACTTCAGTGTGTCACTTCAGAGACAAAGAGTATTTTAGTGGATGAATCTGATTGATGGAACTTCGTCTCATATTTTTGGCTGGAAGGTGGTGCACTGGAATGAAGGAGCGTGCCTGGTCTGAAGCAGGTGCGGATTCAGCATTCTCCCAGTGCACCGGGGCGTTGGGGGTGGGGGGGCTGATGAGGAGGGGTGGCGGCTGCAGGAACAAAGATGGGGAAAGCGGGTGGGCGGGGGTCTCTGCCCCACACTGTTGTCGAGCGTCACAATCCCTTTTGTTGCGTTTTTATCAGGCGGCAGACACACAGGCAGAGTGGCAGCAACAGGGATAGAAGCACTGCCTCCCCAGATAACCAACACCACCACTCACGGCGCAGAAAAGAAATTAGAGAAAGAGAGGGAAGGAGAATGTGACATTAATAGAGAGTGATGAGTCAGTCAAAAAAAAGGGAGGGAACAAAGGGTGAGGAAAGAATGAAGTTCAGGGTGGACTGCGAAGAGGGCAGAGCTAATAAAGGCTGAAAATAAAAGATGGAGACTCACAAGATAAATTTGTTTGAAAGTTTGGAGTTTTTGGTCATGAAAGTTATTACCAACTAAATGTCAGTTTTGCCTCTTCTTGTGTCCTTTTGTCCTGTCTTCTTTAATGGTTTGTGTGTGTCTGTCTGTGTGTGGGGGACATAAAAAAAGAAAAGAAAAATGAAGTGAAGGACTAAATCTGTGAGTGTTTGTGCCTGTGTCTGTGTGTGTGTGTGTGTGTGTGTGCGAGAAAGAGTGTCTGGATGTGCAGATAGATCATGGAATGCATTGCAAAGCCCTTTCTGTGGCTAGTTCTGTGGATACAGAAGAAAAGGGAATTCATTTCAGTGCTTAGGAGCTTGTGTGTGTGTGTGTGTGTGTGCATGTGTGCGCGCCTGTGCTTGTGCGCGCGTGTGCATCTGTATGCGTGCTGGCTGCCGATAGGAGCACAGCGGCACATGGCGGTGCAGCTGCAGAGGCCTGATAGCGCTATCTGATTGTGAGCGTGCCGTCTCCCTCTAAGGCTCGCTCAGGAGAGAATGGAACGGAAGATCAAGGATGACAGCGAAAAAATGGCATTTTATCTGAAAATAGTTCAAAGTTTATAAATAAAATAAAGCTTTTCACTGGGACTGGGAGAAGGAGATAAAACACCAGCTCGCTCCAGCTCCAGCCGCCTGCTTGCCCGGGCCTTGTCCTCACCCTACTTCCTCTCCTCTTTGACTTCGCTCCTCCTTCTTCCTTTTCCCCTTCCAAAAAAACTCACGCAGAAAAAGATGCATTTTGGAGGTTCTTACAATAAACCTGCAAGCAAAGATTACAGAGCAGACTTAAGAAATGCACCTCTCTCCGACATGTGTACACACAGCCGCACGTACAGGCATCCTATCATGACTGTGCATTGTCACCTCCACTGCGTTGGTGAAGTAAATCCAGCATTCATTTTTATGAATCTTGAATACTGACTCAGGCTGCGTAGCTTCTCATACAGTAGTTAGTGTGTGTGATATGTTTTAAACATCTTTATCCTTTTTACAGGTAAGTTTCCAGCTGGCCAATGTGATGGACCTGTTCACCACCAGTCTCGCTCTGGCCGGCATCAGCCCTCCCAGTAACACAATCCTTGATGGGCTGGACCTGACACCAGTCCTGCTAAATCAGGACCCAGGAGAACTCCAAAACAGGTGAGTGCTGTACACAGACCAGCTGCTAGTTGGCAAGAGATTTGTGGTGGCTGTTCCCTTGGAAGCAAACTGCTTACCACGGTAATGATCACATCCCTCAGTGGGATGAGAGCCGTTTTAGTTCAGAGTAAGAAGGGCAGCGTTTTCTGTCACGCCAGCTGCAGTCCAAAGTTGGTCAGTTCAACTCTTTGGTCCAGACTGAAATATCTCCACAAATATTAGAAGGATATTCATGGTTCCCAGACGACGAACCATTAATGACTCAAGTGATAATCTGACTCATTCTCCAGCGCCATGATGAGGTTGACATTTCTGGTTTTGAGTCAAACATTGTGCAAAGCACCAAAAGTTAAAAAATAAACTTGGTTGTGCAGCTTTCTTGCATATATGCGAAGGTAAGTGGACATTCCTATAGCTCTTTTCTGCAAAGCGCTTTAAAACTCCTATCACAATCGCCCAAACCAGCGTCTCTCTGATAGCTCCAGCTGTGTATGTCAAGGAAAAAGAGGAGGAAGAACAACACGTTAGGTAACAACGTGTCTAAATATTCTATCCACTCCATCCAACCTCTCGCTTATGAAGTCGGTGTAGGAGGTTTTTCATTTACAAGTTCTGAGCTGTGTGGAATGCAGTACAGTCCCACAAGGCTTTAGGTATGGCTGTTGTCTTCAGTATTTGGTTTGTCACTCATTGTCAGGCTCATTGCAAGGTAACAAGAACACAACATTTTTTAGTTCCAGATTATAGTAATTATATACTAATGAAAACACGATTATGAATATTAAATGCCCTTTCTGGCCATAGATCCTCTTATGTCCCCCTGGATGTCACACACTGGACCTTCTAAGTGTTTTGCAATCTAGAAGAAAAGAGGGTTCAATTTGCCTCCAGATCACCTGGAGAGAAACAAGCCTTAGCATTATTCTCCCTGTTCTCACTCTCAACAGGCCAATCTTCTATTACCGCGGGAATGAGCTGATGGCTGTGAGGCTCGGACAATACAAAGCACACTACTGGACCTGGAGCAACTCGTGGGAGCAGTTTAAGACCGTAAGACTTCCTTTTAACACAGCAACTCTGTGCCATCTCTGTTTCCCCAGTTCCTGATTTGCACTGCCACATCCTCCCTCTTTGTCTCTCCTAATCTCACTCAAACACACAAACACTTTCGCTGTTGGTGTTATCTTGAAAATGGCTCATCAGTTGACTGCTGTGTACATCAGAGCGTAATGAATATTAATGAAGAGCCCCCACATCAACGAACTTACATCATTCATCAACCAGTTGACTTGTTTGTTCAAACTCCAGTGGAGATTTTCTTCCCCTCCATTTACATACCGACATTTCACCGCTGCAGACTTTCGGCATCACGTTGCTCAAAAGTAAAGAAAGAATTGCTTCGACTCCGTGCTGATTAAATGGTATTTGAGAAGAAGGTGAGACCCGACAGAGGAGCAGAGATAGTGTGGCCCTTCTTTTCTCCCCTCCGTCCATAAAAACATGTCCTCCTGTCCTCCCTCCACGGCTCTGTTTTTTTCCTGTGATCCAGTTTGTTTTATGCCCCATCGGTCGCTTAAATTGCTCTCTCCTTCAGGGCCGCTGAATCAATAGCAGCCTCCTTTATCAACTCATGTGAACTGAAGTGGAACTTCACAAATAATGGCGTCTGATTGCCTGTGAGTTGCCTATCGATTGAGCGTGTGTGTACACGGAGAGAGAGAGAGAGAGAGAGAGAGAGAGAGACGGTGGACGAGAGAAAACATGTATGTTCGCTTCTCTATATAGATGTGAACATCTCTGTGTGTGTGTTCTGTTTGTAGCTCCTACAAGGGAACGTTCAATTCTCCAATATGCTTCGTGTCATTATAGCAGACTCCTTTAACTGTCCGTCTCCTGTAACCCATAGTACATTTTATGAACATGAAAAATGTAAACAAACTGGCTGTTGCACTCAGGTTGAGCTGTTTTGAGAGTGAGAAATGTTTTAAAATGTATCTTCAGGGTTAGGAAAATGTGTTGGAGCGTCCCTCTGTGGTAGGAATAACCTGGATTAATGATCATAAAGGCTTCACTTTAATGTCTCTTGCAACAGAAATCCACAAAATAAAAGCCTCGGCTGCGGTAATACCTTAGAATATAATTTGGTTTTCGTGGCCCATGGAGAGAAATAAACAAGGGAAGATGTGTGTCAGTGACGAGGAGCGAAATTACAGGTTAATAGGTGGGAGACGTATTGCTCTGTCCTGGCTGCGTTGGTGCGGCTCAGCCATGAGGAAAATGAGAAATTTCACAGGGATAAATAGCTCTCATCAGACTCTCTCGAGGCAGTGTAGTGATGTTAATATTGTGAAATATAGTTTGTCGTGACCGTGGCTGCTTTGTATCTGGATTGCTGAGTAACCTATGCTACAGTAGGAGCTCTTCAGCAGCTGTGATGGGTTTTTTCCCGACCATGTTGAGATACTTCACAGGGTGATAAATGAAAAGTGAAACATGGCTTATTACCCGGGCACCTGTTAACACCAGTTAATGAACTCTGAGTAACTTTTATGATGAGCTGCAGCTCAAAAACAGATCAACTGCAGTGTTGTATTTCATCTGTATTTCACGGTGTTTCCCTCTGGACTGGAGCCGTGATATGGAGGGATGGCTGGAGGTCGCAAGAGGTGAAATTCTTGGACTGGTGCAAGATGGTGAAAAGCAAAACCATCATCATTATTCTTTATACATTTGCTTATCAACGGTATTGAATTCTATTGTATTAGTTTTATAAAAAAAAATAAACCCTTCTGTTCTCATTCTTGGCAATAATAGTAATTATGTAATACTATGTACCTCTCTGAAACCGTGATCATTTTTTAGATGGTTATTGCACCATGAAAGCTTGATTCTGTTGCAACCCTTACCAGGAGTCGAGCCTTCGGCATAATTTGACTCAACGCGGGAAACGTTAACCAGCTCGGACAGGAAACGATTGATGGATTGATAGCCCATGTTGGCAGAGCAATTTATCTGCGGTTGCTGAGTTTAACCCGCCAAGGTGGATTACACCCGACACCCACAGCGCAGTGGTAGAAAATGTCGAAAACACCTGTCAAAGCAAAGTGATTTTAAATACTTGTCCACAGTCTATCAAATATGATTGTTCACATTCCATTTTGGCTTAAAAAAAGCGATCAAACGTTTCCCCTTTTCCCAAAATCCATCCCGCCACCACCACTGGATGCTCCTGCGCCTTATCTTGTAATAGCGACCGCTCTGCTCCCGTCTGAAAGCAGCAGCCTAGTTGTATCCATAGCATTAATGTCAGGGGAGATATGGAGTCCTTGCTGTTCTGTCTTGGGCGCAAGAGACAGAGTCAGATCGACACACGCAGCAGGCCTTTCTCGCTGCTCCTCTGGGATGAGGGTTTTTTTTTCCTTTCTTTCTTTCTTTCTTTCACTCTTTTCTGCATTTCTAAGCTGTTGGCTTCAAAAGGCAGGACAAGTCTGGATGAGAGGAGGCTCTGCGGGGCGGAGGGGGGGAGATCTATCCTTCTTACTCCCTCTCTTTCTCTCTCTTCTATATGTATTTGGAGGTGCTCTGCTGAGTGATCTCAGAGGGGGGCAGCAGCAGCGCCTTACAGATGAATGCTTTCTCAATATTAGTTGTGCTCATCAAAACGTGTGTGTGTGTGTGCATGTGTGTGTGTTGAAGAAGGAGGCATATCTCCAGGGGGTTCTGGAGGAGTGAGTGTGACTCAATCAAGCTGCGATCGCTGCCAGGCTCATGAGAATGGAGTCAGGGAGCAGGAGCAGGAGCGAAGGCGTGGAGAGATGAAAGGGAGGAAGCACGAGGAAGAAAAGTCCTCTATTTTGTCACTGACTTGAACCCCTGTATGATGTACCAACAGTAAGGATTAGAGGACAATATACATATATTAAGTAGAAAAAAAGTTATTACAGAAAACAAAAAAATGATCACAAGTCATTGAGAAAGTGGGATTTAAGGATCTAGTTCTGTCTTTTGTACTGCTTTAATTTCAATTACGTCATGACTTGTGTCGCAGCAAACATATTTTTACAAACAATACAACAGTCCTCAGATTGTGCGTGTGAAAGGCTGACCTTCAAATTGAATTTAGCAGAACTTGGCAGCCAATTTTTGGCTTTTCTACATACAGATGTCAGGGCAAGAGGAATGGAGAAATGATCTCAGTGGTTAAAAAAAAAAATCAGTAAGAGTAAAAGAAAGATCAGATACTTGAGAACTACTTATAGAGAAGGAAAGTCTGATCAGACATATCTGTGTTATACAACCGAGGCAAAGTCATTAACTTGATAACAGAGCCTGACCGATACTTCATTGTTTTGGGGATGATGCCAATAATAGGAAGTAAAAAAAATCCAATATTGATATATCACCAAGTAAACACACATTTTTTTGCAGTGTTCCCTCAGATGTGGTTATTAGACAGAGGCAGTTTCAGAATAAAATGTTTTATCTCATAAGACGTCATTGCACGAAAAAGCATCTTTTTACACAACAAATTTCTAAAAGTTTTCATATCAGTGCACACTTGGGGAATATCTACACAGATACCAATATATCTGTGATCAGACAATATCGGACGAAAATATCCGTTTGGCTCTACTGGCGGTGTGCTTGAACAAGATTCAGCAGGTAGCACCTCAACGTTTCTGTTTCATTTTAACTATTCTCCAACCTTGAGGTTACCTTCAAATTAAGAAAATATATTTAATTATCAGTGTGTCTTTCTAGGAAAAAAAACACAAAAGGTCTGTGTCTTTTTTTTGTGTGTGTTTTCTCTTCCAGGGCATCAACTTCTGTCCCGGTCAAGAGGTCCCTGGAGTGACCACTCATATACAGAAGGAGCACACAATGCAGCCAATCATTTTCCACCTGGGACGGGATCCTGGGGAAAAGTTCCCCATCAGGTTAGTTCCCTGAAAACTTCACCTCTGTTCACAGCTGACTTCCTTTCCTGGGGGGGATAAGAAGAGGAGAGGGGCGACATGAGAGAGGCAGGAGAGGAGAACAAGTGAAGAGATGCTGGAAAATCAACGGTGGAGCATCGGAAGGCAGTTTGCCTGTTGGTTGCACAGAGCGACGTGTATGTATGTATGTATGAGATCAATGCTGATTCAGTGGCATGAAAAGAAGGCGGCCGGATTGATCCGCTCAGCCAGAGCGCGCCTGATTACACCCTTCTCTTTGTGATTGCAAACAGCTCCTTAAAGATCGCTATCTGGCCCTCAACCCTCCGGTGCACCGCTGCAGGTTAAAATTGCCAGATAAATTGTTCAGGTCTAAATTGAGAGCGAGTTCTGTTTAATGGAGTTTTGTGTGTCTCTGCCTCGGCTCAGAGGAGAGAGTTAAGAATCGCAGAGAGGACAGAGCGACGCCAGAGGACACAGACAGCCGAGGCTGAACTAAGAGTATTACTAAATAAGGATGCAGAGATAGATGAGCGCCGTCTTCTGCTGCGTTCCGTTGATGTTGAATATTTATGTGATCTTTTAGAGGAAAAAAATGGCACAAGCTGACACCATGACTAATACATTAAGATAATCTCAAAATCGCTTTGATGAGAGAATATTCCTTTTGTGCACAGTGCTCGCTCTGGCTCCCTCCTGCCATAAAACCTCCCGGATTGACCTTTTCTTCTCTGCCTTCTGCAGCTCTGCCTCTCATATTTCGCTCCGGCCTCATCTCCTCTTTGCCTCCTGCTCAGTTCTGAAGTGAGATTGGATGATAAAACATTAATGTTGTTTTTCAATTGCCCACCTTTAGGACGTGCTATTCACTTGGAAGAATAAAAAAAACAAAACAAAAAAAACACCCAACCAAAAACAAATCAATATGCAGCCATGTGTTGTGCTGAGTGCTGGGTGTGTCCACGTGCGAACGGACCAACAATGCACACTCGTTTTTTCAGTGATGTCACCAACTTGGTCTACAAGGTCAACAGGACGCCCATCTGCTCGACCTCTTCACTCTGCCTGCACTCTTCTTCTTCTCTTCACTCTAATATGCACAATTTAGTAAGGATGGGAATCTCCATGCACCTCCTGATTTGATTCTGATACAGAGGGCTGTCACGCGATTATGAAACGATTATCGAGGCAACTTGATGTGTCAAAATGTTTAATTTCTACTCAGGATTTAAATTTTTTCTCGCTGTGTGACCACTAGCTGTTTTTAAAACATTGTGATCCGTAGTCGAAATAATCAGGTGAATCGACCTCAGCCGTTCTTGGTAAATTCAGAAGTATCCTAGCTTTGATCATTTATGGATCAGGTCATACCAACTCACCTCAGGCCTCCCAGATCATGTCGTGGATTGTCTTGAAAAAAAAAATCATTTTTAGATATGTATTAAAGGCAAGGAACCTGGCAATATCCTACAGCTTTTTCTCTAAATACTTTTTCAGTATTGATTTAAGTTTGGCCCTCTGAGCTAATTGTAACCATTTGTGTGATTCTTTGTATGTGTATTGTAAACCTCAGCACAATCGCACATGTTTCAGTGAATTGGTTTGAAATTTGTCTTGAGCATCCAAGAGACCATTGCAACATATATTCATTTAATTAGTCGTAGCTGATTAGTGACAGTAAAGTGACAGGAAGTCTTTTTTTTTTTTTTTACCAGAATGAAGAATTGATATTTTTCTTAAATCAAATATGTTATATCACTCCCTCATCCTTTGTCATTATTTAAAATAGCAAATTATTCATAACTTCCACTGGCTGTAACATCACACTCAGTGGTTTTTATTTCATTTGCAGATACGATGTAAGGTTTCCTATCTCTGTGAGACCCATTGACATCGTAATGTCTGGAATCGGGTTTTAAATTCAGATTAATCAGATTAATCAGATTATTGACTTTTCTGCGTCGAGACATCATCCCTCACAATCTATTTGTTCCCCTTCAGTCCCCTTCTCCTCTCCAAACTTTTGTCTTTCCCTTTCCCTCGTCACTTCTCTCGCTCCACCCTCCGCTCACTTCTCAACACTCAGCTCCCGTCCCTCTGCATCCTCTGGGACTGTTCTCCTCCATCCTAGTTAAGTGTGTGTGTGTGTGTGTGTGTGTGTGTGTACACATGTGTATGTGTACGTTTTGTCCGTGTGCTCCTCGGTCCCCCAGCTGGACTGGCTGCCTGGCCATCATTAATCTCTGTCTGCACCTAAAGAGCCACTTAAGATGATGTAGGGCCTGTCTGCACACATACCTTCACTACTGTCGCAGCCTGTGATACAGCAAAGAGCACACACACACACACACACAATCCCTAGTCCAGAACATTCCACCTGGAAAACAGTGTATATTATGACTATGCAGTTTAGGAGAGAATTTGGGAGCAAGAGCCCCTTAAGCTTCTAGATGTTTTTCTTTTTGCCTAGCTGTCATCATCTCAGATTTGACTGGGGTTTTAGGGTGTCAGAGCCTGTGTTGGTGGTCCATCCATCCAGGACCCAAAATTGTGTGCATCCATCGCTGGATTTTGCCATCTTTCTCCTGGCCCTCCATCTCTGTGACCCGATGGCCTGAGGTTAACACATCCCGCTTTCTCACCGCTCACCTCAGCTCGCATCCCCAGAGTCCCCCGGTCGTCCAGAGCCCTAACACTGCGGGCAGCCCCGCCAATCTGGCCTCATCTGCTGCCTGCCGCCGAGCACTTGTGTTCCCAATCAATAGTCCTTGCTGAAGTGCTCAATTTCCACCGGGGTGGAGAAGATGGTAGAGGGGAGGGGAAAGGCAGGACAGATGTATTTGATTGTCTCCTCAGTTCCCCCACCTTCTGCCACAGTGTGGTTGTTTGCGTGTGTGTCGGGTGTGTGTGTGTGTGTGTGTGTGTGTGTTCCAGCAATAGTGTTATGAATCAGTAATCAGAGTGGTGACACACCTGAGCAATGCCCCCATCCCCCTTGGGTGCCATACATTATAAATCAAAAGACTCCATTTGCATACAGCCTGCTTATTATTCCAGAATTTGCCTCTCCACCAGTAGGCTAAGGGTTATAATCATGATAATGAGCTGTGCTGACTGTGGGCTTTTTATTATTTGTTTGCAGAGGGGGCATAAACAAATGATATTATTAGTTTTTTTGATTTAGAGGTCTGCACTGTGAGATTTCCAGCGCATAGACAAAACAATGGAAAACTTGGTGTCTTCGGCAAGTTTCTCACCACGTGGCGTGCTTTGCTTGCAGACTCGTGCGTAGAAAGCAGCCTGATAAATCTCCCCCTTACATTTGCTTCTATTAAGTTGCTGCATCACTTATCACAGAGTGAATCGCGACAATGAGCAGCGCGCACCGATAGGAAAGGGGCGTGAAACGTCTGTCTCGGCTGATCGAGATTGGGGCAAGAGCAGAATTTTTTTTTTGCCGATTTCAGATAGCTGAAGCAATTTTAATCTGAATGTCTGATTTGTAACTGAGGGGAGTCATCCGTTTTTTTCCCTATCAGCTGGGGTCACAGTGCGTGTATAGATAGTTAGCTTATGACGAATGTGGCACACCGGGAGAGGGACTAATTGCAGCCGGTGCACTACCAGTCGAGTAATTGTAGAGGAAAGTAAAGACTGAGAGTATTGAGGAAAAGGAGCAGGTGCTGTATGATGGAGGAAGCCTTGCTGCCCTGTGGGAGATCTAGGGGGTGGGGGGGGTAGGTGTGAGCTGGACAGGGCCCGGGGTTATTACTCTAATTGACACTTCACCTCACACACATGCACATGTTCCCCGGGGGCCAATCAGAGGGTTGGGTTTGCTGTGGAGGGAGGATGGAAGGCTGGCACAGGTGCTGCCGGCGAGTGTATCAGGGGTGTAATTGCACTGCTGATATTTGTCTGTCCGTGTGTCACGCCACCAGACGCCCACATCCCCCCCCAACAAACACACACACACACATACGGACACGCATGCACACACAGCCCATTAACCCTACAGGTCCTATTGAGAGCAGCGTTCCTTTGAAAGCCTTCAGGGCCCTTGTGTTTTACACACTGAATATAATAATGCACAGAGGTGCTTGGGCTCACTGGTGTCCAACAGCAGTAATTGAGAGACAGGGGATGGGAGAGGGGTTACATAGTTCACCCTGTGTGCTGTCCCAGAGGGTGCCCGAGTGGACAGCCTGTGTGTGTGTGTGTGTGTGTGTGTGTGTGTGTGTGTGTGTGTGTGTGTGTGTGTGTGTGTGTGTGCGTGTTCCTGTTTTTGCCGATTAAAGCTACACTGTGTCTCCCCTCTGATATAATGAGTAAAGCTCGGGCTGGATACATTTAAGCAAATTGAGTCACTCAACACTCGCTTGCAGATTTGGGGGTGTGTTGTGTGAACAAATTCAAGAATAACATTAACACCTGGTAGTGAAATGCAACCTGTCTCCGGACACGTCATCCATATAAGTAAAAATGCTTTTTATAATGCAAGGTGTAAATGTGTCGTGATTCGCACAAGGTGCTGGCATCTGTGCACAACATCGCATTGATATGGATTTTTGTTTTTAGCCAAGATAAAATATAGGTTTGTTCAAATTTAGAGAATGAGCAAGCCAGAAGGCTGAAAGAGACACGCCTCCAATTATTGATTCCACATATATTCTGTGCCATGAAAGCACCTAAAGATGTCTTATTCAATGGAAATACAAGATACATGAAAGCAATATAGGAAATGAATGTTCAGTACGACATAATTTATCTGCTGATCCAGTCTCAGTGGTGATAATGAGAACACGTAAAAATACCAGATTGGAACACACAAAATCACATCATTTATGGTCCGGATAAAGAATCTGTTTGCAAACCTCTTTTTAATAGCAGGTGGAAATTCAGTGTGGTGTGGTCGTGTGTTGGGTTTTTGGATTCATAGCCAGACAACTCAAAATGGACAAAACAGATTCAGAGTAAAAACAGGTGGAAATGAACTGAAAATGTATGCACTATGTGGTGTGTGTATATACAGTATGTATAATGTGACCAGAATAGATTATTTCAAACTCATACAGTGTTGTGATCTTTGTTGATTAAGATGTTGATTCTGTTTAAGACTTGTCTTTAGTTCAGCTGCTCAGGCGTTCTGCATTTGTGGTTTCTTGCCTGAAAAAGAGGAACATTAGAATTGACAGCCATGGCTTCTAAAGCGTGAAAATGCTGTCTTTATCACGTATAATTTCTAACTGAATGTCTTTGGTTCTGGACATTTGGTCCCCACAGGTTTGTCCTCTAAACCTGTGGGGACTAGATCCAAAAAGATAAATAAAGACAAGAGAGATAAAAGATAAAGAAAATTGTTAGTTGCAGCTTCAATGATTTTTTCTGTGTTTTGTTGATTGTGTGTTTGCAGTGTTTTGTCAGAGGAGTACCAGGATGCTTTGAGCAGGATCTCTCCGGTTGTGGAGCAGCATAAGAAGACTCTGATGCCCGGTGTTCCCCAGCTCAACATGTGTGATGTAGCTGTGATGGTGAGATTTTCACTACATCAATACATATATCCATTTCTTTCAGCGTGAACTTCGGTGGTGAAAGTGAGAAAAAGGAATCGATGTGTCGTGAAAACAAAACACTTCTCCTACTATATCCGGCAGCAGATAACATATGTTCTCCTGAAAGTCAGCACATGATCTCTGTCTCTGTCTTATCTCTGAATAGAGATTCTTCTCAGTTGTGTCTGTTTTCTGTCTGCAGTGAGCCAGCAGACTTTTAATGTTCCACTTCAACACATTTAGTCTTATTTTTATATGTTTAGCCGTTACCAACTCACCTCTGAATGTGTATCATGTTTTCACCATAATGTGGACATTTCCTCTTTGGTTGTGTGTCTGTGTTTTGCTTTTGTGAGGAAAAATAAATGTCAAAGCAGCTAAACTGAGCAGCTGCATTTTACCTGAAGGTACCAGAGACTGTGAGCTGCACTGCTGTGGATTTATTTGTGTCATTGCACTGCCCCCTTGTGATGAAGGAAAGAAACACAACTTCACGTAGAGTGGTTTGTGTGATTACCTTTCAACTTCAATACCTTTTGTCATGCTAATATGGATCTGTGAACTTTTTTTTTATTATCATTATTTAGTAACTCAAGCAAGCCATTATCTGTTGGAGCCATTATCCACATATTTCTATTGTTGCCTTGTTGAGCTCCAGTGCCTTTTCATTGCTGTTTTTCATTCATGAGAAACAAATGTATTTTTGTGCGGTCTAAAGTTTTCTATAATAATTTTGATACTAGATGTTTTAAGATGTTTTTTTTTTGTTTTTTTTCTGGCTAAAGTTTATGCTGAGATGAATTGTGCAGTGTAAAATCTATTCTGCACTGTCAGGTTTCGTGAATGTATTCAGGTAAATATGGTACAATCACATGGAGTCGCATGTACAGTTGAGTCCTGGCCTGGGGCCCTTTGCTGTGTGTCACTTTTCTCTCATCCTGTTTCCTGTCCTCTCTAAAGCTGCTCTGTCAGTAAAGCCATGTAAAGGCCAAAAAATATACTTTACTTAAAATTTTTTTTAAAAACTTTATGTCCTTGTTCTTACTGTGATATTTCCTCTCTGTATCACAGAACTGGGCCCCCGAAGGCTGTGAGAGCTTGGGAAAGTGTCTCACTGTGCCCAAGTCTGCGCCATGGAAGTGTGACTGGCCACACTGAGAGCGAAAAATATGAGGCGGCGGAACCTGAAGGTGTGCCTTCCTGCAGAACAACAACCAAAAGATGTCTTGTCTTTGTAAAGTGCTTTATGTTCAGTGTTAAGGAAAAGGGCATTATGTTGGTATGACAACATTTCATCCAGTATGAACATTGCTTTTTTGCAGCTGTGATTTTAACAAGTCAACACAACTTTTTTACCTGGTCTGGAAAATGAATTTTCAGTCACGAGTCATGTGAGTGATGTCGGCCAGATAGCAAAATGTAATTATTGTGATTGTGCCTGAAGAAATAAACTATGCCATGTTGGATTATGGGATCGATTCTGTGTCCTTTCTACGTGATTACTGCAAATCATTCTTTAAAAAAAAAGTTATTTTTATGACACACACTATGTGCATATACAAGCATCTGAATTTACTGTAGTACTGCCCATGGGTCTTAAAATACCTGGCAGTCAACACGTGATTCCACAGAATAACCTCTACCGTCCAACAAATTTTGACATTTCAGCAGCAGCTTTGTTCATCATGATGTGACAAATGTTAACATGATCTTCAAATGTGTTAACCCAGTTTCAAACGTACTCTTTTAAGCTTAAATAACTCACTGCCAGGCCCCGACGGAGATTATTCTAGGACTCTGTAACTGTTCCTGTAAAAGTCAGAGCTCATACTGAATATGATGATCTTCTGAAGCCTTTTTCAGTTGAAGTGCTGAGCAGCTGCTGAATTTGACATATTGCGCATATGCTTTCTAACAGTCATTTCCTATGCAGCTACAAGGAAACCGCTCACTTCAGGAAACCGAGTGAGTTGGCTGCCTCTCGTAAATGAAATCACATCATCATGTCAGAGGGTCAAAATGGAAATCCATCAGTGGACGTGGACGTGGACGTTGCTTTTCTCAAATCCAAGAGGGGGATCCTGAAAGTGGCAGAGATGGTGAGGAAGAATCTGCACATCATCGAAAGTTAGAGCACTTGTCTGTTAGAGGCAGAAGTTCTGTGACAGTTGAGGGCTGAGTTGCAGACACATGAAGCAATAACAAAGTGGCGTCTCAAGTTTGCTGTGTACTTTAGCAGAGTTGAAACTGGTTTGTCAGCGGCAGCGACCCACATTCAGATTCTAAGAGAGTTTTAACGGCGACATGAGCAACCGAATCTGAGAAAAATGTGATGTGGAAACACTGCTGGTGACTTGGTTCCTCTTTCGAAACACAAACTGGAATGGGCACCATGTAAAAAAAAAAAAAAAAAAAAGGAAGAGAATGTGTGACTCAGAATGTCACCGTTGTACAAATCAATCATTTTTTAAAACAATTTAATGTGTGATTTCAGTAACAGTATCTTTGTTTTGTGCCTCTTCTCTCTGATTTAGGTGACGCTACTTGTGGCTTCTGTGTGTTTCGCTGTTGCCTCCACACCAGCGTACAGTGCAGCCACAGGGTTGGAGTTTCTGATCACTTTACTTCTGCTGCTGCTGTATGTGCTCAGACTCAACAAGAGGCTGACTTTCTTCTTTTGGCCTCTCGTTGTGGGTGAAGTTTGACAACATTACATAAAGATATCCCACACATGCTGAAGAGAATAGCCGTGCATGTTGCTCTTCTTCTCTTTTCTCGTCCTCAGGATGTTTTCAACTCAGTGTTTGCGGCAGCCTTCTTTATTGTCTTGAACCTGATGGCTGTGACTTCATATGCTGTCGCAGGCAGTCTGGTTGGAGGGGTGAGAGATATTTCTTTAATCTATAATTGCAATCTGAGTTGTGTGGCCCAGTTTTTGATATGAGGATTTTGGTTTCCTCCATACACTGCCAATAAAATTAGATACCCATGCAATGTTTTTAATCTGTGTGCACGTGCTGTAGTTCATGGAGCATGCTCTTGAAGACGGAGATGGAATTTACCCGTTTACATTTACTCAAGTGCAGCAGTTTAGTACAATTGAAGGTACTTGTATTTGTGCTGCTACTTTATACTTCCACTCACTACATTGTGGAGGCAAATATTGTAGTTTTCACTCCGCTACATATCACAATAAATAACACTAAAGTTATATGTATAACATGTAACTTTATTTGCTAACTTTAGTCACTGGTTACTTTGTAGATTACATGCTGCACCAGAGCCAAAGTAGCACATTTTTACTTTCATTTATTTCATAAGCAATCAGATAAAAGAAACAATCATTCTGATAATTGGTTAACCAGCAGTATAAAGTATCTACATACATGTAAATAAATGCATCATTTACTTTTACTTTTGATACTTAAGCTTGTTTAATGTCAGATACTTTAAGTCTTTTACTCAAATACTGTACATATGGGTTACTTTAATTTTGACCAAAGTACTATTTTAAAACTATATCTTTACCTTTTATAACACTGTGTATACATACTGCATGTTTGAGTATCAGCAGGGCTGATCACTGGATCAAATGTTCATCTTTCTTCTTGATGATCACAATCTACTGGTTACTACAGATTACATGCTGCACCAGAGTGAAAGCAGTGCATGTTTTTAACTGTATTTTATCTAGTCAGCATAGAAAAATTCACTGATTTTGATAATCATAAAGGAAAGATGAATATCTGACGTAATGATCAGCCTGGAGGGTAACTGATTGTACAGTGTATATATACACAATGATGTTAAAGTAAAAAAGTCAAGATATTGTTTTAGAATAGTATTTTGGTCAAAGTAAAAGTAACACATACTTGAGTGAAAGAGTTAAAGTATTTGATATTAAACATACTTAAGTATCAAAAGTCCAAGTAAAAGTAAATCATACAGTTATTTACATGTATGTAGATACTGTATACTATGAGTTGACTGATTATGAGAATGATTGTTTCTTTTATCCGATTGCCAACAAAATAGATGAATTTAGAAATGTGCTGCTTTGCCTCTGGTGCAGCATGTAATCTACAAGGTAACACACAAGTAACTAAAGTTAGCGACTGAATGCAGGGGAGGAAACAGTCTCCAATGTGCCTCGAACATGTAGTGGAGTGTAAGTATAAAGAAGCAGTAAACGGAAATATTCAAGTGAAGTAAAAGTACCCATAGAGTACAGTACCTGGGTAAATGTGCTCAGTTAAATTCCTTCACTGTAATTCGATGAATGTAAATAAATGTTTAGTTTACATTTACTTTTGATACATCAGATACCTTTATGCTTTTACTCAAGTATTGTTTGCATGAGTGACGTCAACTTTTACTGATGTAACATTTTAGCCTGATATCTCTAATCTTTTTATTCAACATGATGACACCGGATGTGTTGACGTGCAGTGAGACGCGTTTATTTTGAGACCTGCTCTCTATTTTGCAGATAGTCGGCCTCCTGTCAGCTGGGCTGCTGTGTGTCGACGCTTACACACTCTTCAAGAACATCACGTTCAACAAGCCGAGGAGCGAAACCCAGAGTCAAGACAACAAGTGACCACATCAGTGACAGTAAAGGCGCAGCCCGCAGTGTACCGCGCATTCATAAGATCATAACTGATGACTTTCCATTGGGCTCTGAAGCGGGAATAATCGAGCTGATCGCAAACTGCGTGCAAAGTGTTCGTCATAGTTCAGATTCCAGCTGTTATTCGGACTGTAAAGATGTTTATTATTATTATTATTATTATTATTATTATTATTATTATTATGTGGAAAATATTCGCTGACCTAAATCTCACAGCAAATGTCAATAAAGATTGTTGTCCGCCCCGTGTGACATCATGAGTTGGATATTTCCACTGAGCGGCTCAGGATTGTGTAGTATGCAGCTTTGTGTGTGTGGGGGGGGCGCATCGCATTTCACATCTGGAGAAAGCAGATGTGCGCTTTTTTGGAGCTCGCGCTGCGTTTCCGCGCTGTCATTGTTTCCGTTTCCACCTCCGAGAAGACTCACGCCTCCACACATCTCTCTCTTTTTTGTTTTTTTTTGCACTAAATCCGCTACGCTGGGTTTGGGACTTGTCTGAAGTTTTGAGGAGAGTTCAAATCATCTTTTTTTTTTTTTTTTTCCTCTAACCATGGGGGACATCGAGGCTCCCGACTCGAACCGGCCACGCCAGTCGGTCCTGCTCTCTATTCTTCCGACCAAAGAGTTCGCCACCTCACGGAAAGGCTCGCTGCTTATTGCTGAAGTGGTAAGAAATGACCGGAGGAGGAATCACCGCTGAGACGAGCCAAACTGTTTCTGTGCTGTTGTTTCCGCCTGATGCGCACTCAAGTCGAAGCGCGCTGCGTCCTTTTTTTATTTGACTTAATATGGCAGCGATAGCTTCGCGCAGCTTTAATGCACATTTAACCAACTTCGGCAGACGGTTCCGACTGTCATTCGGATTGTAGGTCAGTCGGTTCCCGTCACAAGGTTTCCATTAGTTACGGGTGGAGCGGCGAGAGTTTATAAGCAGCTGTGAAGTAAACTAATAAAACTCGGAATATTAATTCCAACGTTTTTTACGCATGGACACGCCGCCCAGCGCCATTCATTGTTAACAGTCCTCCACCCTGAGTGACCAAACTGCATAACAGAGCTTCTCTCAGCCTCTCAGTTGTGTTAATGCGTGCATCATCAACTTAAAGTCCATAGAACTACCTCTCTCGTCACCTTTTTAAGCAATTATATAAATCTAAGTCAAATATTCAGAACAGGAACTGACGGACTGTGTCTGTCTGTCTGTCAGTCTGTCTGTGTGGTGGTGGTGAGTCCTCCTGCTGTTAACTGAGTTACTGTATGAACCCTCACATTTGTGTCATGTGGCATTCGGCTCATGTGGGGCTCTGAGAGAGCAGTCATCCTCCCCACAGTCACATCCTTCACTCTGCTGCCACAACTTATAGCCTGCAGCTCCTGCCTCACACACACACACACACACACACACACACACACACACACACACACACACACACACACACACACACACACACACACAATACAGCCTCTTTACTGATACTCAACAATGTGACTGTGATCTTCAGCCCGAGGCTAAAAATGCTTCCCATAGAAGTAAACTGAAAGCCCACTGGCCTCCTCTGCTCAGCAGCAGTTCATGGAGGTGAGGGTGCACAGCTGGTTTGAACATGCACAGAGTGAAGTGCTGTGCAGGGTTTCTGTCGTGATGACGTCGAAGACCACGCAAACACACCAATACCAGAGGAAATAAGTAAACTTTTAGGAGCTTGAAGAAAAAGAATGAAGATGATGATGTTTCACACATCTAACAAAAGTATTTGAATTTAATGTGGCTGTTATTTAAGTCATTATCGACCGTCTTAACTGATCCTGAGACAGACTGTGTCATTATGTGCGTGTCTTACCACCTCTGCTCGTGTGCTTTCTGGGGGGAAACCCAGCTGTGTGTGTGGTCAGAGTGTGTGGTAGCACAGGATTTACTGTACCATCTTTAATGGTCCGTCTGGTCGAGTGCCTTCTGTTAGCTTTAACCTCTAAGGCAGGGCTGCACAAAGTGAGTGGATTAGGCCCATCAAATGTTTCAAGCAAAAAGACATTAATTGAAATTGATTAGAAAAATTGTAAATCGCAGTTATATTTTGTGAGATAATAATGCTCTGTTATGATGAAGGATTATTGTTTTGGCAGAAAGATACAACGACAACAATACGTGTTTGCCCTTGGCCCTTGGCGCACCCTTAAGTTTTAGTGTTGGCCCTAGTAAAAAGTTCTTTTAAGGGGTCAGTTCAAATGCAAAATTATGAAAGAGTATTTCCTCATTTAGCAGCTGTAGTATATAACCATGCACATTTTGGTTTTATTTATCCATTTACTGAGATATCCATCGCTGAGATTTCTGCTCCCACTTTAAAGAGTGCCAATCATTGGTGACAGATTTCATTTAAAAAACTCAAAAGTTATGATTTAACCACCATAATTGAAGCTTTTAGATAAAGATAGATGTTTGGAGTGCCCAGATTGCCTCTGTTTATTTGTTTTTTTGTTTTGTTTTGGGTTTTTTTAGCAGTGCCTACCTAAAAATATGTCTGGGGAATCCACAGAACAGATGAACTTCTCTATATATGACTATAAATACCTGACAAGTAAAAGTGTTACTTCACATCAGGACCATGATATGTAACACAATCTAGCGGTACTGAAAAACAGTTTTGGTCATAGATTTGCAACATTACCCATAAAAATGTAATTATACAACCACAGGTGTTAAGAGGACAGTTGCCGCTGTACAACAGTCAGGCTGTGGTAACATTTCTGACAGTGTACAAATCTTTATTGTTTCGTAGTTTACTGTCATGGCCAAGCCTTTACTGAAACCATTTCTATTTCAAATCTCTGCCAAGGAGGTTGTGTTTTCACCCATGTCCGAATTGTTGGTTGGTTTGTCAGCAGGATTACCCAACATCTACAGAATGGCTTTTCACAGTACTTAGACAGAGGATGGGTCTCGCATGAGTCTTGATAAAAAAAATGTTAAAAAAAAAATGTTAAAAATCAGGCCTAATTACAAGGGCTGGCTGATATCTATGAGTGTGTACAAAGGGGACTGTTGACTCAACTAATGGCCACTCCAGTTACTGCAGACTCTGTCACCCTTGAAAACAGCTGACAATGAGCTCTGTTCATTATCCAAACTGTGTAATTTCTCGTTGCTGTGACCCCGACAAAGAGAGCATCTCCATTGTATTCGACTTAGACACGAATAAAATGTGAAATGAAAGTTAAACCTCCCACTTAGATTTCACTAGATTGAGACTGAGTGAATTGTCCCTTTAAAATGCCAACTGTTGTGCTCAGAAACAAATGTTCAAGTACTAAATGGTGGTCCAAGGGTGCGGCACAGTTGCAAATTGTTTTGAGCTACTATTCATGCCCCTGGTATCTACTGTATGTCTGCTATGTGAGTGTGCAGCCTCCCTGCTGTAAGCTATTCTTCTTGAAGTAGCCACTGGCATCCACCATTTTATTGTCTTGATATCATTTAAAGCTTACAGGCAGTGTGATATCAGCCCACAGTCCCTGGACTCAGCTTCCACGGAGAGTACAGCCTGTAGCGTTGCCATTCTTGTGTGTATTAGTCAGACACACAACCTGCTGAGCATGCATTATTATACACAGTGTGTCAGACCACCACGTACTTCTCATTAGGATTCTCGGTCTCAGCCAGCAACAGGCCCGATAAGGAATGTGAAGTCGCAGCACACTGATTGTGCCAAAAAAAAAAAAAAAGCAGACTTTTTTTGTAGCGTTTGAAATGTTTTCAAAATGCAAACAAGCTGTTAACAAATGGGACGGGTGTGAAAAGTGTGCCTCCTCCCTACGAAGTGAAACTTTGGCAGGATTCTTAGCTGAGTATGTAATGTGTTCCTGTGGGGTTTGTGTGAGTTTGAAGGCCCCCTGTCAACCCTGAGCCAGCTTCAGCACCTTTCAACGCATCCTCATACCTGAATAACTGAACAGGCCGCTCTCACCGGCCCTGTAACAACATGACGGTTGCAGCAGAGCAGCGACTGTTTGGTTCAGGTTCAAACTACTTGGTCTTAGACATTACGTCAGTCTTAAACACGCCTATGTTATGTCCTTAACCTCAGTTTGGTTATGTACATGATGTCTCTTTACATCGATAGTAAGTTCACATTACCCACCATTGACTTTTGATTATATTATGGATGGAAAATGTTGGTCTCCTGGGTCAAAGTCCTGTGCTTGTCTGACTTGGGATCTTACGGTGTGTTCCATTTCCATCTTGGATTTTGAGTTGAGGGTTGGTAAGGTGCATCTGACTTTCCGAGTCTGCAGTCTGACTTCAGGGGCGTTCTAGCTTAAAGTTGACTGGAAAATCTGGAAAGTCCATCTTCCAACTTCAAAAGCTGTAAAAGGAAAGCACCATTCACCTTGTTTGACTTCCTTCTTTGCTAATGTAGTAATTATTACAGACACTAGAGGGTGCTACTGAACAAGAAACAGAAATATGGGCCATAAACAGCAGCTTTCACAACCAACCTGTGTAGTTGATTTTTTTTCTCATGAGGATGAGGATGACATGCTCACTCCAATCAGATCTCACTTCATTATTTGCTCCAGGAAATGATAAGGCAGTTAATAGACAGTAAAACAGAAAATCACTGTGTTTACAGCTTCTCTGGTGTGAGAATGTGCTGATTTTCTCAGTTTTATTTTGTTGTAAATAGAATATCTCTGGCTTTTGCACTGTCGATCCAACAAAACAAGATAATAGAAGACGACACCTAAGGGGCTCTGGGTAATTGTGACAGGCATTTTCCTCATTTTGACTATTTTTATCAACCAAATGATTCATCTTTTAACAAAAAACAGCATCTAAAAAGATATTCGTGATGAAACGTGGCAGGCCGAGAGCAGTCTCACTCTGTTAACATTACCCAAAATGAAAATGATTTGCCTCGCTGAATTTTGTTTTTGCCAGAAAGTAATGTAGAGACTATGCCAGCTCATCCTGCGCTGTTTGATTTATTCAATGCAACATCGGTCTACTTAACATCCCAGACTTTATTCTTCATATGCAAACGCGCCCGAGGATCTACTGAGAAACTCAGAGAAAAAGCCTCCCCAGCAGTTTACCTGTAGGTGTTGTCTTATTACAGGGGAAATCTCATGGATCCCTGACAGGATGCTGCTCGTCTGTTGGGAGAAGAGCAGCTGCAGCAGTTTGGGTTCAGTCAGGGGGAGTTCCTAACCTCGGGGCAGTGTAGGATGACTGACTGAGACAAAGACAAGATGGCCGGCCCTGCCTGAGATTACACTGTCTGGACTTGCTTCCATTCGCACTGATATGGCGCGTCCAGCCCTTCTAATGGGCAGCCTCAAACACGGGGCGGGCTCATTTGCTCGTGACCACCTCTGGCTCTGTTGCAGCAGTTTAACGTCTTCTTTCATTACCGCAGCTTTGTGTTCGTGGGTGTTTGCATGAGTGTGTTTGTGTGCGAGACAAGGGGGCGAGAGGGATTCGGTGTCACAGTGTACAAGCCTGTGAGAATAAACATTGTCTTTTAACAGCTGTATCTCCTTACAGGAAATGGGCCCGGAGTGGTAATGCACACAGACTTGCAGCTGCAGGTCTATCTCAAAATGGGACGATCAAAGACGATTTGACTTTATTTTGTTTCTCAGCCAGATTAAAAATGTATATTCGCCTTTGGCTTCCGACAGCAGAATAGATAATAAAATAAATAAACAAATGAAGTGCTTCCTTCAATATCTTATTTGTCTTAAATCACGAAAGGAAATGCTGAATTTAGTTTAATCTTGACTTGAGGCTTCTTAGCTTAAACTTTCTATTGTTTTAATTCCTCTCTCTGGGTTTATCGTCTCTTTAGGTGCTGTCCTTTGTGTCATTTGTGTGTTTCGCGGCATCCATAGCAGCAGCCTTTGTGACAGTTCCCCTGCTGGAGTTTCTGGCCGCTCTCTTCTTGCTGTTTGCTTACTCCAACAAATTCAACGAGAGGTTTAAAGGCTTCCTCTGGCCTCTGATGGTGAGAGAGTTTTTCAAAATATGACATTTTAAAAACGTGCCGGAAAAGCTCTCTCTCAGCGCCGGAAGAAGCAGATACAAGGTTTTGATGTTTCTCTTCTTTTCTCTCAAGGATTTCATGAGATGTGTGACTGCCTCCATTATCTTTTTCATCATCTCCATAATTGCAGTGTCCAAATATGCGGACGGTTCCTCCAAAGCTGCAGGGGTAAGAGCTGGTGTTTTAATCTTTATCAGAGTCTACGTCAGCATTATTGTCCGGTTACCTCAGTTCTTATTCCTTTTTCACTGTCCGTTGTTTCACAGATATTCGGGTTTATTGCCACCATCGTTTTCGCTTTAGATTTTTACCTCATTTTCAATGAGTTGGCCAATTTCCTAAAGCAAGGAGGGGAATCCAATGAGGAGCCATCAAGACAGCAAGGTAATATCCCACATGAATATCTGATAGGTGTCCACATGGGAACATATTAAATAATAGACTGGATATGTTTTATTTGTGGACATATAGTTTTATCCAATGTCTGTTTTTCACATGTTGAAGTGTATGTTGTGATATGTAGTGCAGATTCTGTATAGTAATTTGGTTTATATAAACATCATTTGGAAGAGGAGCTCGTAATAACTGTATGCTCAATCTGATTTCACACACTCGTCTATGCCAGACAAAAGCGTAATGGCAGCTCTGAGCAAGGCAGTGGAGTTACTGCCTAGTTAAAGTGTTGTTTCTAAGACAACACAGATTGTGTTTTGTATGATTTTTTTATTTTTTATTTTTTATTTTTGCAGAAGCTCATTAGTCTAATGGTACAAGTTTGACGAGAGAAAAGTTCTCATACTAAAAGTTGACAAAAATGTCCGACTTTTTGTTGGTTAAAACTGTGAAGGATAAAAAATGACCAAAATGTGAGTTAAAAGAATAAAGATTTTTGTCTAAAGACTAAGACTAAATCCAAAATAGCCGCCCCAAATTAACACTGGCATATATGTATTGCTAATATGATGTTTGTCCTATAAATACTTGGCATTTAACTGCACACAAAATATAGAAGTATGACTTTGACGTGATTTGGATATGTTGCTGCTGGTCAAACATTTATCATAAGAAAAACACTAGACACATCTGTTGGACATATGAACCACATCATGTCACATTATGACCTGCCCATTATACAGACTGAGAATGTTCTGCCCCCTGCTGGGGTTAAAGGCTCAATTTGTCCAAATGACTACAAACATAGTTTCTTACTCATGCAGATGGAATTTAATTGGTGGTGTCCATGTTTACTCTAAATAATCCCCAAAACATGCTTCAGTTTAGAATATATATATATATATATATATATATATATATATATATATATATATATATATATATATATATATATATATATATATATATATATATATATATATATATATATCTTAAGTAAACCTGCACTTCAAACTTGTTGACTTACAGATTTTACTTTAGTAACAAATATGTGCTCAAGTTACAGTTATCTTAAACACTGTAAATGCGACATATAGACTCTCTCAGTTAACTGTTTGCACACAATTTAACCTCTAAATGATCTCAGGTTTGTTTTTAATTTGACTTTTAAGTTGTCATTTCCAGGGTTTTGAGTACTTTCACCTTGTGTGGATGGCAGTGGCAGTTCAGATATTTTTAGACATTACTGAATAAAATCAAAACTGTCTGCACTGTTTGGCACCGCTAGATGTAAATGAATATGCCAGCAAGAGTTATGTGTCAAAGTTTGTGGCAATAAAAAGCCAGACATGGTTTACTTATATGACAGGTCTACATGCAGAACTAACACTCATTCTGATACTGAAGGTTTTTCTTAACTTTTGTTTTCTAGATGAGTACTCAGACTCTGATTCAGACTGAGCCCGCGGGGATCTTCATCAGCAGATATGTTTGATCCAACAAAATAAACCTTTTTACAGGAGGAAGTGCCACTGCTGAGAAGTCATCTGTACACATCCTTAGGTGTTCAATATGCTGAAAAGGTTACATTAACACTGAGTACAGTAGAAACCACATCAAGGTAACACTGACTGTCGGTTTGTTATGTGCATTTATTTGTAGTTTAGAGGCACTTCATGCAGTCTACTAGATATATAAAGAGAGGGAACCAGATCCTCTTTATCCTCTTTTCTTCTGCTGAGTAATGAAAGGTTCGAAGGTATTCCACACATAAATCAAGTCAAGACATTTAGGAAACACTGAAAAACTGATGTTTCAAGCATGTTGGTCTTTTTAGATGAGTTATTTACAGACCATTGCAAGTAGTTTATGAAAACTCTGTTCTTTGCCATGCCCAAACTAATATCCAGTGTGATAGATATGAAAATAATAAGATATGAAAGATGTAAAAATTATAAATGCCATGTTAAACCTGATGCTTAGACGACCATGAAGCTGTGAAATGATTTGGTCTCATCATGACTGAAATAATGACTCATTTTGACTGGGCCGTTACTGTGACCCTATTTACAGACATATTAAACACTAAATTAATGTCATTGGTTAATAAATGATTTAGAGGACTAATAATAAAGTGGTATTGTAACAAAGATGTTTTTAAATGGAAGTGCGACATAAGAGAATTGGAAAGAAAGGAGTTCCTGATGTGCGGCTGTCAGATATAAATTTACAGTATTACCATTTGTACAGTATCACAGATTGGTTGCAGGTTGGCTGGTTACAACCTCTGTCCAATTGTCTTAAGTCTACAGTGTATTTTTTTATAATGTGAGGATAATGTTCGCTTATCTTCCTTTAAATTCAGCTTTTGGGTGGACAGAGTTCCTGTGGCGTGCTGCACAGCATGGCAACCTTTTCTAAACATCTTTTGTGTTTGAGAGTTGTTGAGAATGAACAGAAATGATTTATATTTTCAAACCTGTTCAATGAACCCCAAAGTATGAGAGGCCGTCACGTTCCAGTTTGCCTGCTGTTATGTGCTTCTTACAACCCGAGTGTGTGTGTCACAATAACTAATAACAATGCATTATTGTTTTCTTAGATGCTAAATATCCTATATGTGAATCTTTATTGAAAAAAACAAATGTGTTTGCTTATTTTGATTGTCTTTAATTTTTTTTTTCACTTCTGCATGTAAGTTAGATTTTTCGCTTCTACTGAGAAATTAGACGCACTTGAACGCCACAGTGACTGTAATATACGCTGCACTTCATGAGTGTATCAACAGCACTGTGAATTGAAATCGTACACATGTGGCATCAGCGGCCTCTGATTTCCTGGAGGAATTTCAACCGGCAACTAACAGTTAACAAAACCCGTCCAAAGTTGCAATTACATCCAATAATGAATCACAATGATAATTTTTTTCTTCAGTGGCTCCATTTATATCAAGATATTTTTTTTTATTAATGATGCTATGAAAAACTTCCAAACATCTGCATTGCAAGAGATGCAGAAGACCCCGCTTCGACTGATGCTGATCTGAGTGATATGTCTTTGATTTCCTGTGAAAAACATGTATTGTTCCACAAAACTGTGAAAAACAGCTTGTTTACATAGTGTTTGTCAAATAATCCAAGGAGAGATTTCAGCCATCAAGGAAAATTTAAAAGGACAAGTTTATCATCATCATCAGTCATTATGCACTCACCCCAATGCTGATGGAAAGTCAGGTGAAGTTTTGTGGTCCAGAAAACATTTCTGGAGCTTTACAGCAAAACAGAGTTGCAGCATTCTCCTAAATGACTGAAGTAGATGGGGACTTGTTGCTCCAAACGGCATAATCAATGATCTAAAAAGGAGGTATTTACATCCTATGTGCACCTACTGGGGAGCAGACTAACACTATTAGCTTGGCAGCTTAAGTGAAGATTTCAGCTTTTAAAAAGATCTTTTCAAATCAATTTTGGATCCCTGGGCTTCCATAGACATGATTTACACCTGATGAGCTTTATGGAGCCATTTTAGTTTACGGTCAGTTGTTTTTTTCTGCTCTTGAAAACAAGTCTCCATCGACATCTGTTGTTTAAGAGAATGCCGCGATGCTGTGAACCTCCAGGAATGTTTGTCAAACCACAAAACTTCACTTTCCTTACCATCAACATGATCTTGAGTACATAAAGACTGGATCTTCGATTTGTTTGGGTGAATTCATCCTTTAATCCTTCAGATTATCTGAAAATTTCCACAATACCAAATCTCAAACTGATTTTTTTGGTTTTGTTTTTTGAACTGCTTTTTCCCCTTTGTACAAAAGATGTTGGAATAAAAACCAAACCTTTTTACAATAATGTCCAAATCACTTTATTGAAATCGTCACTATAAACTGATGTGAAGCCTTTTGTCAACGTTTTAAATACAAAAATACAGCTAAGTGTGGCTCCATGCTGTCCAAGACAGACCTCGTTGTCATCATTAACAAAGCACACCGAATTCAAAGTCGACAGAGGAGCACGTCACCTCTAACTTCATCCATACAGTCAGACGGATCACGTCCGCTTTTCAGAGCACAATCTGGAAGCCAGTGGAAACTTTTCCTCTCCTTCCCCCATAAATACAAATACTTCATAACATATTGTAGCATGAGGTTGTATAGAGAGCTGCAAATACGATGGTCTGTTTATATTATCAAATAGCATAATGCACTTGCATGATTGTGCTCGCAAAGTCTGCTGTACAAACGTTTATGTGAATATCTTTACATCAGACAAATCCATTAATGTAAGTGACAGACAGTATAACGAATATGATTGTCTATTCATAAATCTACTTCAGAATTAGCAGTCGTACATGATATAAGTTACTGAGAACAAGCTTCATTCATCGAGCATACTGTATAGTGTGGAAATTCTTCAGGCTGTTAAAGAAGCCATACAGTTTTTATTTTTCATTTGAAGCCACAGTCAAATACACTTCTGGTCCTATCCTGACTGTACACACACACACACACACACACACACACACACACACACACACACACACACACACTATTCTGGCTGTACAGTCAGTCCATTGCAGTAATGACCAGAAGATGGAGCCATAGAGTAGATTTAGACCCCGCACAAACTCACACAAGCCCAATATACACAAAAAAGGTCTCAAACAACAACAAAAACACACACATGTGTAAATGCAGTGAGGATTCATTACATGAGAACAATGTAAATAAAATTAAGTTGACATTTCATCTTTAAAATGCAAGAAATATGCGATTTTCTTTCTTTCTTTCTTTCTTTCTTTTTTTTTTTTAAAGATTAAGCCTCATGTTTGTGTGCCAACACTGGTCAAACAGTAAAACAGTAAAGGAATGATTTTGCACTCTTTCCAACAGCTGTGGTGTGGAATGATACATGAAGTGTGTCATATTATACTGTAGATACATACAAAGGCATCTGAAATCAATTGGAGGCTGTGACAATGACGCCAAATGTGCCGTATTTCCATCCAACCTGTAGCAACGCTTCGAGTGACTCTTCATTTTTAAAAATTGATTAAGGTATCAACTCCTCTGCGCGACAGTCGTGACATGCCTAATAATTAGGAAAGCATTAAGAAATACAGCGCTCAGGATCGAGGCACCCTGTGATTTAATTTCAAAAGGTTTTTTTTTAAACAATCAGAGATTGAATGGAGCGTGTCAGTACCTGAGATACAGTGTATAGGCTAAGGGCGTTGGTCACCTACGGATGTTTGTTTTAAAATGGATCTCACGGACATGCCATCAACATTTGTGTCACCTGAAGCCTTTGATAGGTGCAAAAGTAACAAGAAGCCAGTCACCTTTCAAATCACCTATCAACGGCTGATAGTATGGAAGCCCTGAACGGTCATGGGTCAGACATGTTTTCCTGTGATGAAGAGTTACATTTTATGTTTTCCTGAGATCATGAGATAGTTGTTTCCAATGAGATAACATATCATTTTGATCTCCATATAACAAACGTAACAACACTAATTTGAGATCACTATTTCTGCATCAGTTTTGTGCTTTTTTGCCTTGTTCAAAATTATTTTTTTTGAGTGAATGAATAAAAACGACTGAATGTAATGCTGTCAGTCGAACTAACTTCATCTTGTCAACACTGACATTTACTCAGGGACACCATAATAGACAAATCTTTCCTGGCTGCCTTGAAGGAAAGAGGTGTTTTCGGGAAAACAAAGCACATCATTCAGAGATAATCTCATTATCTCAGGAAATAATCTTTCGTGATAATGACATGAATAGCTCATGACACAAGAAAACAAAATACAACTCGTTATTACAGGACAACAGAGAAAATAACATGGTTGATGGCTGTTTGGGGCTTCCATATGATACTCCTTACCTAGCACACTACATTTTAAATATAAGAATGCCAGTTTAAATAATTTTTGGGGATAAAACATATGGAATAAAGTTTTATTTTGGTCTCATAATTTTGTCAAACAAGCAAATGGATTGGTGATACAAAGGAGTAAATCTTTTCTGCTCATTTTAAATATTTTTCTTGTACTTTCCATTTTAATTGCAGTACGGAACGACCCTGTTCTGTTACTGTTACTGAAATAGCGGCTTACGATCACAAAGGCTTTTGTTAAGTTATAGAGGAGAAACAGACTCTAAATTAGTACGTGCAATCTCTAGATTCAAATCTAACATCAGTCTTGCCCACATGTAGAAGCTAAAGGCTGCTGTCAGTATCGAAGACAGAACAGGAAAGTCGCGATGCTTCCATGATCACATTTATCACTGAACACGTCACAGAAAGCAGCGTGAAAAAAGCAAACTGTACAAAAAGCTGACCTTCTTTTACTCTTCTTCCTTCACAGTGAAAAACAAGCCTTTCTAGAAAAAGTCAATGGAACGGGAGCTGGTGCACAGCTGCGGTGAGGTCAGCCTCTTCTTTTTTGGCTTTTCTTGGAAGTCATCCTCCACGCTGATTGAAAGACATGTGTGAAAAGTTTATGCAGAGAATACCTTCAATTCTGACCCGAGCTCTTCGCTTCAGAGTGTCTATGTGTCACTGAAGCCTGATTTATTCAGTGGCTGGGCAGGCAGGAAGGACAGCTGAGGTGTCGTGATGAGAAGTCAAAAGCATGTGGCGACCTCAAGACGGCCCCTCCATGCATGACTCCAATGAAATATCGTTCTGAAGGCGGAGAAGCGTCCGTCTCGGTCAGCTGCCGGTAGTGTGGCGTTCACTTAGTCCGTCTGATTGTCTGCCAGCGCTCATGCTAGCTCAGGTCTCGCCTCCATTTCCCCACGAGATGCCGTGCGCGCTCGCATGTACTCGCTGGTCTGGGCCGCCTGACATCCATTACCCAGGCGCCACCTCCGTAACGCAAGGAAGGTGTTTACTCCGTACACACATGTCACCAGGAAGCCAAAGATCTGCAACAGGAGGTACAATGAGTTCGAGAAGGAACCACGGGACACACAGTTCCTGAAATGTGATCTTACAAATTAGCCAACGCCAATGTGATTAAGACTGGTGTTGTTACATTAGATCACATGAAACCTATGCAGACTAATAATATTAAGTCTAAAGGCTGACATGTTTTAAAAGTGCAAGTACGGACACATACAGACACATGAATTTAGCAAGAGTTGCAAAAAATACACACACACAAACACAAAAGGTCCAGTGTTACAAAAACAATTAAAAGTCAGCTTTCCCAATGAGACCTTTGCTGAGGTCTTATCTGACCCTCTTCTATTGCGTCAGTATATTTATACACATGAATAAATCCTTTGTGATGTGCCTGGCTAGGAAACTTGACTGATAAGAGGAGCCTTTTTAATGTGTGTTCTGTTTTGTATATCTTGGCAAAAGCGAATGGTTTGGACAACTCACCACGGCTGCTATTTCAGCTCCAGTGTTGTGGTTGATGCAGGCCAGCACCAAAGACGACAAGAAGAAGAAGAAGGTGCTGGCAGCCGTGTTAACCAGGTCCTGCAGGAGGAGACAGAAACAGAAAAGATAATATTAGACTCCAGATGTGCATCAGTGCTATTTTTATTTCATGAAAGAGAGCAGCTGATGCAGAGTTTTGCCATTCATCAATGCTGTCAGTGGTAGAGCCGGAAATTAAATTACAGAAATACTGTTCATGGAGGAGTACGTCAATCTTGTTTACACATAAACACATACAACTAAGGCATCATTTCCTTAATACAGCGGCAATACTTGAATTTAAGTACCAATAAAATTTGGTTTAGGTGTCTCACTTTAAGAACAACTAAATGCACTTTAAAAGAAAACCTCTGCATAAAATATAACAAAATACTGTCTGCTGTAAGTAATTCCGACAGTAAGGGGCCTTGAGCATCGAGTCATACATGTCCACAAAACATATTAGGCTGACGGAGCCTCTCCAGGCTTAGAAGTGGATGAGATAATGAATAAACTGAATAACGATATCGTCAAACTTTCATCAAACTTCATAGAGTTGGCTTAACACTTTAATTCAATCTACCTAAAACACTTGAAGGAAACGTTGACCTAAAAATGAAAAATTAAGCAATTATCTGTTTTCTTCCACAAAACATCTCTGGAGCTTCACAGTAAAACAATGTTGTGACGTTCTCCTGAGCAAACAGAAGTAGATGGGACTTTAAAAAGAACATACAATGGCTCCATACAGCATCATTTTTTTTTTTTGGTGAACTTCTCATTTAAAGCTACAATAATACAAAAGTTGCTCCTGAAGTTTTTGCATTTTCAACACACCAAAGACATTTTTCCTTACCGCAGGAGGCGTTTGTTACACCACATCTACTACGTACCCCTGCATATTATTCCAAACACTGATATAATCGTGACTTTTGAAATGTATTTCAAAATGAATGCTGTGCGAGAGTACAGTGGAGCTGTATCTTTTATAAGACCAGTGCTACTGTTAATCTCTTTTACAGTCCAAAAACATTTGACGCCTTCTTGACACCTTTATTTTGCAACACGGCTGATGCAACATCCAGGTAGGACATCCTGGATGTTGTGGTACCATGCTGAACAAACAAAGAGTCTTCACGCCCATCTAACCTGCTAGACTGGATCCTTGTGCTTCACTATGTTAAAACAGCAGGGGAGCAAAAGAAGCCAACAGCACATACTTAAAAGCCACCTAGCACCTCATATTACACACAAACAGGCACATAACTCCCTCCACCCCGCTCCTTTATTACACGTGAGACGGAGAATGAAAGAGATACCACTCTTTGATGTTTCGCTGACTGTTTTCAGCAGCGCAGACGGTGAGGGAAGGGTTAATAATAAAGTGCTCAGCGTGACTGGGGCACGGCCCTCGTGATCAGATGCGTGATTGTGATCATGGCAAACATGGTCTCTCATATGACACACAATGCTCAGTACACACACACGCACAAAACAGACACTGTGGTTTAATTGGTAACGCATTAATATGGAGCCATAACACGTCAGGCTAACTGGCACCAGTGTTATTATCCTAACCTTCAGAAGAACAAGCACACAATCAACCTACATCCCGACACACATTCAGGCGCAGCGCACTACAAACGCTGCTCACATTTACACACACACACGCACACATTTATCTCGCCCAACTGGTTAAACAGGAAATACGGCGTATTCACGTCCCAGTGTCCTGTTCTCATGTGCAGAGGAGCTTTCCTGCCGTTTTCAGATCCCATATTCTCACCAGATCCAGTCTGTTCAGTCTCTGCGCTTTACCCTTTTCCACATTCCACGTTTTCACCAGGCCAGCACTCTGTAAAACCTTAAATAACACATGCACAGACTGGACCAAACCACTGGCTCTCCGGCTTATTATTGGCTCTTACTGCAGTTTTACAAACCTCTTTCTATCTGCTGAGACTCAGAGTACTGAACCAAGCTGGTATGCTTTCAAAGTATATGAATTACGTCGTTATTAATCTCGGAAGTTAAGTTTAATATGAATCCATTGCATTCAACCCCTGGATAAGAAGTCACACATTTTGGGAACCGCTTGAATCCTTGGTCAACCTAGACCAACTATGTACACACTGATGAAAAGCACAAAGCCCCACGTTTACTCCATGGGAAATTTTAAGTTTGTCATTTTCAGGTTCATAATTTATGTTGGGTTACTTCTAGAAAAGGTTTACATGCTTTAATATATATTAAAAAAAACATCATTACATTACATTATTACTGCCCAGCACTGTAGCACTGTATTGTGACGTGTGTGTGGATTCACCAAGTGACATAATTGATGGTGGTACTTTGAGGAGCACTGTTTTCTGTGGGAGAGAGGAGCTTTTATTGGAATTAACTTAGGGCTTTTTTAACTTTTAAGACATTTTAGATGAACAAAAACTTTAAACACTGAAGGTAAGGAATAAACAGAAAAGCATAATAGGTCTTTAAAACAAATGTATCAAGGGTGCATTTCAGATTGCAACATTTAACACATCCCAATAATAACATTAAAAGAATAGAATAGATTGCCCTACATTTGTGACAGCTTTGCTTCTGAAAACAAGACTCTGAATCACTAAAGTTTTCTCTTTGAAGTTTTTTTCTTACAGAGGCTCCCACGGTCAAGGCTGTATGTAAACATCTGTAAAAATAATACTTTTCCTTAGTTTATGGGTTTTGAGCACAAAAAAGGGGCTAAATCATATCAAAACCAGATACTGTTCTATGTCACTGGATGTGGTTCTGTGTTTCAGATGTGCTCTCGAGACAGCAGCTAGAAATACTCACTGGACTGCTACTATGGAAACCTTAAAGGATGCAGCACAACGCTAATTATAAAAATCTATTCTCTTGACAGCTGCAGCGAGTCACACAGGGCCAGCAAGCTTTTATGCGGGGATGAAACATCTCTCCGGCTTCTACATCTATGCCCTGATTCTTTCTGTAACGAAAATAAAGATAGGAGACAAGTATTTCCATGTCTTTTGTCTGCTTGTGTGGCAAACTTCAGCTGTCAAAACCAAGAGAGCTTTTATTGGATTCCACTTGCAAGTTAAGTAAACACAACATGAGTAAAGTGGTCTCTGGTCTAAACTGATGATAGATGAATGACCATAGCTAATAATAACCACAGACCTCAGCTGTGTGTGTGTGTGGATTCAGCAGAGATGAAGATCATTAACGGCAGAATAACATGGACTCAAGCAGAGAAACAAGGATGGATTAAAATATAGACAACATATGTAAACTATGTTAAAACCCGTCAGGAATCCTAATCCTTTGCATCGAATATTATCCATTCAGTTTACACTAGAGTATACAGTGATCCTCAGTGAATGCTTTGAAGCTGGTTTGCGAGCGCAGAAGGGATGCAATGAAGAAGAATACAACACTGCTTTACATTTTATTTGCAGTCAACTTTTCTTGACCTACTTTCTTCGTGTTTTAACTCACTCAGATCATTCAGACATCACACAACGCTACAAACATCCATAAATCTGGGAAATCAAAGAGAAAATAAGGCACTCCGTTATAACTTTCTGATCTTGGCTCATACCTTTGGTATTTTAACTTGGTATAAAGACTAATCCATCCATCCAGGTGAATATTGTCTGCACAGTGCTAATGGGAACTGCTATAAACCAGACAATCATGAGTTTCTAAAGCCACGTTTCCACAGCAGGAACTTTCCCCAGGGACGAGGAACATTTGGAGGAAAGTGCCCTTCGACTGCAGGGACCACAGTTTAAATTAAGTTCCAGGGACATCATTTTACTCCCCAAAAGGTCCCTGCTCGAGAGGAAGTACTTTCCAAGAGTACTGGAAGATTGGGAGTGGGGCTTGCAGTGCATTTCAGTATGGTCGAGTATTCACAGGGCAGACAAATCAACATAGAGTTACAGAACTAAGCATGCAACACATCTTTGTTGTACAGTTACACACAAAAATGATGTGTGACTACAATTACTGCCACTGCAGTCAAGTTGCTTGGATATCCACTGTCATAGCTACATCATTTTATGCTTTTGGACATTTGTGTAAATTTGTTGTCAGTGTGACCTTGACCTCTGAACTTTGGCCACCAAAAAAAAAACCAAGTGATCAAGTGCACAATTTGAACCACATTTTAAGAAACTACCTTGTGATGTGTTTCTGAGATATCATGTTCATAAGAATGGGGTGGACAGACAGCTGAAAAGCATTTTTTAACATGTCAGTTGACCTATTTGCCTAATCTGTGGGCCTATCAGACGACGGTGGAAGTGCAGACAACAATGGGCTGAAGGATTTTTTTTAGTTCCTCAAAAAAGTAGTTCCTGGATTCATGCAGATTTGTCAAAATGTAAACAAATATGCCACAAATACAAGTATGTTGGCAGCTGAACTTTTATAATAAAAAGCGTATATGGCAAATTGTAACAACTTAGGTCAAGAGAGACATTTTTGTGACCTAACAGATACAGACAGTAGCTTTTTGTTACAACCTAAGTGTGTTAAGGCTGTGAGAGGTCCAGTCAGGCCCGACCAACTGCCTAGTTCCCTCAGAAGTAAGTTAATTCATGCATTAACTGTAATGAGATACTGTCTGCCCCTAGAACAAAACAACCTGAATGTATTGGGCACACAAACAGTTGCTCTCCTTTTAAAAGGAGAAAAACAGCCCTCTACCTCCCCTTCGGACTGTGAATGTCCTTCCCTGTCCTCATGGTTGCCCCCTTTTCTGTCCCACAACCCCTCAGCGCTGGCGACAGTTATTTGGCCGTGGGAATTAGGAAAACAATGCACTGAGTAGCCCGCTTTTATCTGTAGCCAGTTGCGCAAAGCTCATTCATGCAAAAGTCACCGAGTGGCTTTACAACAAGGTCCCTGGAATTGCATTCATTTTGGTGTTGAAGGGGAGTTAGAGGAGGTTAGGGCCTGTGTTTCCCCCTCTGCACTGCCAAAGTCATCACAGAGGGTGAACTGGAGGAGATGGGATCACGTAGCACATAATTGTACGATCGAAACTCTCCTTCTGAGACCCTCGGCCGCATCATAAAACAGCTCCCTCCACAGAGAGGGAAACATCAGCCCCGGTCCAGTTTGGGAACGGAGGAAGGCAGCAGAGGGGTTAACAGTTGGCTAACAACACTCTGAAATGATTACTCATGGTGAAATCCCCAGCGGCTCAATGTGACTGGAGCAGCTTTGAACTTGACGGACATAAACAGACTGGGGTGCAATCTACAAGTGTCGAGTGGAAGTGAGCATCACAGGCTTGTTACCTACTAAAGTCTGGAGCAACACCTACTATGACACTTTCTTCAGCTAACCAAGCGGCAATGAGCAGCAGACGGTCGGTGCACACAGAGAATTTGTTGTCCTGGAAATTTTCTTTTCTTCTTCACAAGATATGAAAGATATTTTCATGCTTAGCAGCATGTTTCCAGCAATACCAATGAGTCAAACCACAGCCCACCACACTGCAACTGCTTTGAAGAACAACCTCTTCTCTGGGCCTTATGGCAACACACAACCAAACTTGCTTCGACACGTCTGTGTGCAAAAACGCACAAAAACAATGCATGTTTTTCTAAGCTATTTATCGCCTGAGTGGAAAAATAATTATCTAGTCAGAGCTGTCATGAGTTAGGCCAGCGAGCCTCAGGAGAGAAGGAACAGAACATCTCAGAAAAAGATCGAACAGGAGGATTTTAGATCATATGAACGGCCTCTCGGAGACTGTGAAAAACTTTCATTTGGTGTCGCTCTGCCAAAAGTAGAAGCCAGAGGCACACCCTCTCTCATGTTTGAGGTGGAATATTGTAGCAGGGATACCATAAAGCAATCTGATAGCTATGGTTGGATTTGGACATCTGGTTTAACATCCACTGCTTTACTAGAATATGTACGCTGTGTGGCCTGTGTGGAAATACTGCTTTTTTCCACTCTCCTCTGTAAAGGATACTTGGCTGCAGCTCAGAACACACCAACGTGTGTATGTAGGCAAATTCAGAAAGACAACCGACATCTGATGGAGAACACCCACCAGGTCGTTTGCTTACAGCTGACAACGCAGATCCTGGTGGTAACACTGAAAATGTGTGCCCTCCCAGACAGTTCCAAGCAGGAAGGCTAGTGGCTGTACACACAGCTAAAATGCTAAAATGTTGATGTTAAGCGTGTATTATCGGGTTTATCATGGTCACCATTGTATGTTTAACATGATAGCATGCTATCATTTGATTAAAGCTGCGGTGAGCTTTACTTTCTTATTGAAACAAGTGTTAAATAGCTCTATATTCCACAAGTAGCCATGTCTCCTCTTCCTGCTCATGCAGCAAAAGAGAAAAAACATTTCTGGTATCCCCGCCCACTTAATCCAATCAGGCATGATGATACCAGTGGTCTTTTGTCTCAAACTTGTGCTGCTTGTCAAGAAACGGTGCAACGACAGATTTCACTGTGTGCTTACCGTGAGGCTCCAGTTGACATGGGGCACCTTGGTGTGCAGGTTGAGGCTGAAGATCAAGAGGAGGACTCCCGTCACCACGAAGGCACTGCAGCTGACAAACTCGAAGAAGTAGACCCCTCCACAGGGAGAACACATCATTATTGTCTCTATGCAGATGAATCCAATAAGTGACAGAACCTGAATAGAGAGAGACAGGAGAGGGCCAACATAAGGAGATGTTGAGTAAAATATATACGGTTTATTTTTACACAATAACACCGCGTCTTTGATTTGTATGACTGGAATCTGGATCTCCCATAGTTTGAGGCAAATATATAATACTACATATAACATCATAACAAAATGCTCATTAGTTATACTTAAGCATAAAGGGTACTGTAGGTCAACCCCTTTTCTGTAACTCCTGTTTGTTAATGCAGAAATTCCAGGCTCTCCAGATGATGAAGTGATAGTCCTATGAATAGACCGGAGGCCATGAGGAGATCTCATGAGTCCCACTCCTGGCAGCCTCTGAAGATGCCTCCATCCCGCCAAGTTCCATCAACAAACCACAGTATGGGAAGAATTCTGCTATTTAGGTGTTCTCCTGCCATCTAGACCCTGACGAAACCACACACAGATTACCGATTGGCTCAGACCGGTCCAAGTCCCAGAGACATAACAGACCTAAAGAAAATGCCACTGCCACACATTAAGACCTGAAGCAGCCAAAGTCAAACCAGTTTAGACCAGATCTGCTTGGTCGGGACAGTTTTGATGTTTTGTTATTTTATGTTGATATAATAAATTGCATAATGATGGGTTCTGACTTGAGGGATGATTGTAGGTTAAACTGTAAGAAAAAGCCCATGGCAAGGTTTTGAGCACAACCACTGAAATATTTTCACTCTCTGCATCAGAATCATTATTTGTGCCTTAAAGATCAATTTCACTGTCAACAAGGCATGTCCTGTTGTCCTGTGTCTTCTCTACGTTTCTCTCTCGTCTATGCACTAGAGGTACACAGTGACCAAGTCATAAACAAGACCAGAGTGTATCAAGACCGAGACAAGACAAAGTCTTTGAGGGGTTGAGACCAAGTCAAGAGCGAGACCAGGGCAGTTCCATTGTCTGGGGAGAACCCTGACAAGGTAGGTTTACTCTAAATGTGACCATAATTTGAAAAGCTTCAGTTCTCTAACCCAGAAGCTTTGTTCATAGTTAATGTAAAGGACTTAAAGCTAGGGTCTGTGATGTTGTTCAGAAACACATTTTGTTATACTGGGTGAAATGGTCCTGCTATCCTGAGAGTAGTCAATACATTATGTATTCAGAAAAAGGAATGAAAATAATCAGACTTCTGTGGCAGCTGCAGGACTGAGAAAAAGCTGACCAATCCCTGTTATTCGGCCTGAACAGCACGGATAGGTCAGATGCCTTCATGTCTCGTTCTGCCTGCGCCCCCCTCTGTCCCTCCCTCCTCCGCGCGTGCACGCATGCATACGCTACGTTACGGAGGAACTTAGAGGAGGTGCCACTTTCAAATCTTGCTAGCTCTCCAGGATTGTAGCCCTAGCTTTAAATATGAAATGAGATTTGTCATCACAGTGTTTGGGTACATTAGGTACAAATGTTCATGGGTGAAAAGTATGTATTTATTTTCCAATTCATTAATTTGCAAAGGCTACTTAGACGTTGCATGAAATTCTTGCTGGTGTAATTTCATACCAAGTAATTTTTAATTTTGATGGCTGATTTAGAAACTTCCATAGCAGACATAAAACAACGAAAAATGATAAGTGACAACTAGAGTGGATAAAACTGAGATTTAGCAAAATATTTTGCCAAGACATGGTTTCCATGAAGACATGTGGAATGTCTGTAAGAAGTAACACAGTTACAACACACGAGAGCAGAAAACACTTTGAAAACACTCAAAGGCAGAGTAGAGTTTCTAATAAGCTGCAAGAGTCAGTCATTTCCTCCATAAACAGACGACTGAAGTGCTGCCTCATTAGCAGTGCCTTCCCCATCAGCAAGACACTGACAGTCTCACATGGTTGCTTTGATGACTAGATAAAAGTTTGCAAGGTAATGATCTGGCCCAAACTATTCAGTTTTTTCAGTGAATTCCGTGCAGTCTTAAGTAGGGAGGCACGTGGATTGCACTGTGGTGGTTTTGCTTTAGTCTCAAACAGGGAAAATTGGGGTTGTTTTTTATTCTTGCATATGAGTTTGAGTAAATATGATACCCTGGCAGTGATTATTGGAGGCAATGTGGACAACCTCAAGCTTGGAAGAGCACTAGTCACACTCAAGCTCATGGCGAGTGGGCCTTTTGACTCACAAATCATCCTCAAACCCGGGTACCGACCTTTTTTCAGTCCATCTCCTTTGTTACATTGGGGCAATAAAGTCAATGGGATTGTGCAGGCATGAGTCTCGGGATGTGGTCAGTGAGGGAAGGATGAACATTGGAGAGATGATCACATGTCACTTAGTGTAAGGCCAACCGACATGAAACCATGGAGTGAAGTGAAATGATGATGCAGATTAAGTGGATGACACAGAGGGGGAGCGGGAAACTGATATCTAAGAAGCATCTAGGCCAGGCCCCATAGATATACTATGAACAAACTGTTTAAAGGTGTAATTTGTAAAATATGATCACAATCAAAAGGTTCCTCCAAAAACATAGGGGGCAGTATATCACCAGAGTAACTAATGATTGCTGCTCTCCTAGATGTGAACACGGCTGGACCACAAAGTGGGACTGAAGACCGCCTCCGATGCTAACTGAAACAAGGTGTACAATACAGAGGTGATTTACATGTCAGGCGAGGACAAGAGAGGCGCGCAGTGGGAGAGAAGCGTCAGAATGTGAAAATGGACTGCAGAGCTTGAATATTTTCACATCTTACTTGGTGAATCGAGGACAAACCAGACACGGTTGCGGCAAAACAAACCAAGACTTTGTTAGTGAGTTTTATTTTGTTTATGATGAGTGTGAATGAAGTGTTTTAAGATGAGCTAATGAGGCAGTTAAACTCATCTTAGAGCGGTCAAAGAGACAAACTTAAATTCAGACGTATGCTGTTGTATTTTTGTGTTTAGCAAGGAATACAGAAGTAAGATGATTTAACTTCTTGACAATTTATGGTTGTTTTGTTATTTTTTTACGTGAACAGCTGGCATATATCTGCAGGCTGAAACAATGGGGGCTATCTAACAATTGCTTCTTGCTGCTACAAAGTATTATTTTGAGACTGGGGAGGCCGGGGCTAGCTGGCTAGCAAGCTAACTTCAATTGACATCTCAGCAAAAATTCTGGCCATATTTTACAAATTGCTCTTTGAAAACCGAGAGTTATCGATAGAGGACATTCAACACCACAATGCTCCATACATCCATTAACTTGTCCTATTTGACACAGTGTGATGTAACCCACACCCACATGGGGCTCCTGATGGCTCCAAAATAAGCGCAATATCAAACAATCTTAAAATCCTCACAAATGTTTGGCCTACATAACAAATGACATAACCAGAATAGATGAATACAGTCAGTATCAAGCAGACACACATATCACTGGCCGAGACTGTATGCAAAGCTATGTTCAGACTGATGGAGTGAGAGCTGTCACCTACTGATTGTATCTGTTTATGTGTATTGATGTGTGCATAATAGGCCTAACTTCTAAAGGTGTAAGAGGGACAATGATTTGCAAAATCTGTGCTGAAAATAGACTTACAGTGAACGGGTATCTTTGCTCAATTTCGGTGTGCCTATTTGGGGGATTTTTTTAAGTAGTGGAACTTAAACAATTGTACAGCTGAGTTTTATCTATCTTATCTAGAGATAAGACATCTGTCACCTTTCTGTCTTTTGCATAAAAGTCGCTTGGAAGCTGTTGTATCAGACACTTTGATCATTGTGTATCATGGAGCTAACTTCTCAAAAGCAGTCATGTTAAAAAAGCTTTCAAGATCAACACTTCTTAAAGTACTGAAACCCAATGATGATTTTCATCCAATCTGAATCCAACACAAAACCACTGCAGCTAGTTGCATCTCATTGCATGACACTGCTGCACAAAAGCATCTGAGAACAAAACAGCCTCATTAGCAGAAGACCCCTCCTCCTCTCCTCTGGCTCTCAGCAGCTCAAAAGCCTTCCAACTGTTTGGTTGTGATGTCACCACACAGGAAACACTTAAACGCCGCAGATAGTAACGCATGACCAGTAGGTGCATTACCATTGATGATAAAGAAAAGACACAAGAAACAAATCCACATGGCCGTCCATTATCAACGCTGCTGTCGAAGCCTCATTAGAGCATGCAGCTGGATAGTAGTGTGTCTGTAACTGTAACACAACCACAAAGGTTACACCCAAACAAGAGTGGAGGGCTGCTTGGGCTGGGGGATGATGTAATGTCTCTCGTAGAAAACACATTGCTTTCCCCAAGTCCCTGTGTAGCAGGTGTCACACAGCCACGGGGGAGGAGCAGGGGGGGGATCACAAGGCACCATACTGGCTAATCTTGTAAGTAATGATTTTGTGTCAACCTTCACCCCAATGCAACCTGTTCATCGTGCATGATCATGCGCGCACATCCTTATCTTTGGGATTATGCACATTATTAGTTGCCTTTAGAGGCCTCTTACACTCAGATCACCCTCTTATACACCATCTGTTGAGGACAGGAAAATAAATGGAGGAGAAAAGAGGCCTAACGGTGGAGACTATGCAACACTAGATGCTACAGTCGAAGCGCTATGGGACCTTACAAAACACACAAAAAAAAGCATCCAAAATGTTGAATATCCTTCAGCACGAGCCCACAGCTGTGCATGTGATGGAAAATGTAGTCTGACTGCCGGTTATATTTCAATCCAGAGGATAAGGTAAGCATGAGTGGATGTTGGTTTCTTGTTGTCTTTATGTCTCCCTTCAAGCTCCCAATAAGTAATGTTTCAACCAGCAGAGAATGCGGCATCTCTTTCAGAGCAGGAAGTGCTCGCTGACATTTAGAAGCATCTGGTAACTTCATTACAAAACATCCACAGACTGTGTGAAAAGAAACTGTACAATAAATTTTAATTACCACTTGCTACGATAGTTCTTTAAAAAGAGAAACGTGGTTTCACGAGTGAACTGATCATGAAACCATGAGGCTTGCTGTGAAAACAAAGAGAGTTTGACTGGTGTGACTGTCAGGCCCTACAAGGTATCAAATTGCTGTCAGTGTAGAAGGACATGAGCTGAATATCAGCCGGACTCTGTTGACCCTATCTCAGTAAAGAGACAAAGACAAACCGGCTGTTAGGGTGGACACGCCTCGGTCAGGTTACATCCCACAGGGGGTTGTTTCTGATCAGTATAGGGTCAGCAGCAGAAGCCATCCATTCATCCAAGGCACGACGTGTTGACTGGAGCTTTAGTGTGAAGCAACTACAGGCAACGACTTAGCAGCCCGGTCTGCGCAGAGGGAAACAGAGAATTTCTCAGTGAACGTAGGTCAGTGCAAAGGTCAGAGTGGTGTGTAACAACTGCCTTAGTGCAAAACAAGGCCTGGGTGTGGAGGTAATATAATCAACATTTGCTCGACAAAGGCATAAGGAAGCATGGACGTTGCCAGAAGGGTGGGCGAGGAATTTAGATCCACTAATGCTTGAGCGATGATTGGCAAAACTGACATCATCACAAAAGCTTTATTCAATCAGTATTGAACACAGCAGGACCATTATTCCTCCATGTGCAAAAAATGTACTGTACTGTGCGAGTCCATTCTGCATTGATGCTAATCATTAGCTCATATGACAGAGTTCTCATTAACAAAACACGACCACTGCCCTCTCAGCCAAAGAACAACTTTCCGTTAACACAGTGATGTAAAAAACAGGAACAACACCTCTTTGGCACAGAGGGGTTTACAGATTAAGCAGAAACAGTGCATCACAGCACATCACAAGTCAGCTCTGCACTGTCATCCATCAGTTTCTGAAAGATCCTCTCATAGCCTGCGCTGACACCGATGTTGAACGATTAAAAGAATGAGCAGTAAGAAATGTGCGCCAGTGAAGCCATTAACATCTGGCAGAGAGCCTCGTAGGCCCCCTCTAAGATACTGAATGCGAACCTGGATGACTTTCAATGGTCTTGTCCTTGTCAGCGAAGGAGCCATGACTGGCTCAAACTGGAAAATCAGTATCAGCCCTGAACAAACAAATCGAGTAAATAAAAAGTGTCAACAGAAGATTAGTAATAGTAACTCAGATCATGCTTATATCGTTCTATTTACATTAGCTGCAGCATAACTGTTTTTAGTGCATGCATCAAATAAAGGTTTTAGAAACTCTCAGGCAAAGAGAAAATGTGCTTTTCTGCAACATTTGCATTCTATTTGTATAAGCATGCGTGGTGCAATATTGTGTGCAGGCTTTATTTACATATTTTTGCACATGTGGGCATTGGTGTTAAATGATCTGAGACTGGGGCTCACATACTGAACTTAAATATTTTTTTGGTGTAAACCCAAATGGTTAGTCCACAAACTGTCAAAAACACCAATTGTCCCGTGAGACTGTGACCTTGTTAGTGCCACAAATAAATATTATTTTTTATTTAGGCAAAGTCTTTGAACAGCTGCTTGAGTTAAGTCAGCAATTAACATGCAAGAAAGTTGGCTTATTTAGTTAAATAAGGAAGGCTTTGTCAGCAAAACATATAAAGTATAGTATAGTATAATACAGTAAAACAGGGTACACAAAAATGTGAGAGACTACTCAGGAATGAGTTAGGCATGAATCAGGATCTAACATATAATGGATCAATTGTGTGAATTGAGAAATTCCTGAAAAACTGCTATTTTGAGGTACAAAAAGAGTAACTAACGATTAAGTAATTAGTAGTTAATGAGTCTACTTGGTAAATACTCAATATTATGTTTCACTTTACTGAGTGAATGAATGAATGAATGAACAAATGGTTACTAGTTTGCACCACTCAGTTGTTAGTTCATAGTTAATCAGGAACAGCTCATAAGTAAAGTTGTCAGTATGGTAATTCACATTTATTCATGAATTAATTGTTACCTAATGATTTATTATGGTATCACCCAGGTTTGTTCTCTAGAAACTCACCATCTACCATATAGTCCCTGAATACCAGTTTTTCAGGAGATACTTGTTAACAATTCATCGACTATCAAGTTGTTCCTGATTCAGCCCTGGGCCTTACGTGTAGCCAATTTGTTGAACAAAATGTTTATTTTCTAATGCAAGAAATCAAAAGTACACACTGTATTAGTAAGGACATTCAGGTATTGTTACGGCACAAGTATCAAGAATCTGAAAAGCTGCCGAGACACTATAATGTTACCAAGTGGAATCTCATTATGTATGGGCGATCATTTTAGAGGCATGGAGCCAGGCACAAGCATGACTGCCAGCCCAGTAATATGGTTTTATTGGACTGCATTTCTTTATCTGTGCTACTGCGCCAGGAATGTTAAAGAAATGCAGAAATCAAATGTTGAGGAGCCAAGCTACAGTCAATATTCTCTCATCTGCTGTAAAACAGATGAAGACTTTAGAATATGAATCCTCTTCTGAGATACCGCCTCCTCCAAACGTCTCCTCCAAACGTCTCCCACGCTGATGACAGATGGCGTCCAATCCTAACTTCCCACATACACAGAGGTAAACATCACAGGTGTGTGCAACAGTAAGGCCTGACTGTGCTCCTCTGTAAAAACCTGTGGGACGCGCAGCCACCCACAAAGATATGAACATTTTCTAAGGTGAAACTAAAGTTGAAGTAAAAGAAAGCTAAAGTGAAGCAGCAGGGAAGCCAGGACAAATCCACAACAGTCTGGACTTTTGGTTTGCTTGTGATATCCACAAACATTGTTAGAGGTAATTGCTAGATTCCTCAATGCCACGGTTTCTCTCCTGCTGCGGACACACTGCTCCACGTGAGCGTGCAGGCTCCAGAAGGAGTTTTTTTGGCACCAGAAGAAGAGAAATTGCTCTGGCTTGATAGATATTTCCTCTTCTGCTGAATTGTCAGAGCGTTGGGAGCACTCATTCGGCTTTGTTGTTGCCTCGGTCTCAGCTCAGACATCTGGTTTAGGTGTACAGATGTGGGGGAAAATGTGTTTTTTCAAGGGCCCACTGTGTCCTGACAAAGAACTGGTGATAATCATTCGGCGTTTCAGGAGCTGATCATCTTCACCGGTATCATCAGGTCGATTTCTGAATAGATCTTACAGTTGCTAAACAAGAAATCCTGGGCTACTGGACACTGCATTACTGGACCATTTTGTTGGAGCCAATGTGAACCCTTCAAAATAAGAGTCTGCTGAAAAAAAAATTAACACACATTCACATGTTTGGCAAGCTGTGTAAAGCAGGGCTGAATTGAGATCTTTGAGCAACCCCACCCCTACACCTTCGCATGTCATGACCAGGGGTACATCTGTTAGAGATGTTGTGCATATTAAGCCAGGGGAATCTGAATTAACGCGTTAATATTTAGGGATGTAAGTAATACGAAATCTATTAACGAACACAGCAAAGTAGTTTCAGCTTCGTGGAGTTATTTGATCCATATGTTAGCGACTGCTTAGTAGCGTCATAGTTTGTTTTACTCACTTTTATGATCTCTGAACATGGCAGCAGTGTGCACACACTTACCACTTCGACCACCTTTAAAATCCCGAGGTAGGACTTGAGGTACTCCACGTCGCAGCGTATCCCTCCCAGAACGTTCCTGGCGTGGACGGGCTCGGTGGTGGGCTGGTAGGGGCTGCTGGCCCCGGAGATCATGGAGGTGTTGGAGGCCTCTCCGTCAAAGCCCTCCGGCTCCTCGGCGGTCCTCATGATGATGATTTCGGGAACGACGCTGGACTCTCGGCTAGAAACGCTGCGACATATAAAACCCCACGCTGGCCGCCTGTCTCCACCTCACGGCGCAGGTTGTGTTTCATAAAAGCACACTTTGTTCCACGCGGGGCTGGAAGTGGATGGAGAGGGAAAACAAACAAGCAAAAAAAAAAAAAAAACCTGACTGACCACTTTTTTTTTTTCACAGCCACCCCGCGGGGAGACGGCCGCGGACAGTGCGCTGTAACATTACGCGCAGGAAAATCCGGCTGCTGTCCGTCTGAACGTGACCCCGCGGCGTTTTTCCTCCTGCGTACGGCGTCGCGTCCCTCTGCAATAGGCGCACTTGTAACTATGTTAGGCGGGTCACTTGTGTCACTTCACCGCGGACGATTCTGGGGTAGTTTGAGCAGCACGGAGGAGGAAGAGAGCACGACCGGGCTGCGTGACGCGTCCCCCCGCGACCGAGAGAGAGAGAGAGAGAGAGAGAGAGAGAAAACATCCACCCGTCACAACCCAGAAGAACCGAGAGCGGACCGCGTTGTTTCCTATTGTAAAGTTGAGCTCTTCCCCGCAGCAGCCACAGTGAGTGAGGCTGTCCATACGCCGCTCCGCTCGCTATGGATGCGAGGCAGACTTGTCTCCGCCCCTCTGAGAACTGCACATTCTTGTGCAGGCTCTGCGCCCGTTTTAAGTGCTCCCAAACAGCCTGCAAAAAACGAACTCAGCCGGAACCACGCCGACAGGACCGAGAGCTTTCTTTCTTTCTTTTGTCTTTCTTTCTCCTCGACTGGTCTCTTTCTCATCATCCATCGTTCACACGCCTGCAAGTTACCTCCAACCAGGGCCTGAAGAAATTGTTTCTCTATTCTCCAGAGGATAACAATGTGGCTGCAGCTCTTTTTTAAAGAGTTGGGATAGCCCACCACTACAATAGTCAAAATCCCTGGCTGTCCCTCTGCTGCAGGGCTGTTAGATGCAACAATAAAAAACAAAACAAAAACAGGATGGTCCCACCAACTTATTAAAAAAAAGAGTGGTGTGGAAAGTCAATAACAGCCATTTTTCTTCAACTTGATCGATACAACAGTGACAATAAATCGTCCAGATTTTTTTTTCTCCAGATGTCATGTCAGTCATGTTATGTAAATTTTCAGAATTCAGGGATAGGCCCAATTTTCTTTTAAATGAAACACACTGCGCCTCCCTGTAACTTACTGCCCCCTGCTGGTGTTTAGTGGTATTACAGGGCTGCCTAGGTGATAGCAGATGGCTACAGGTGCTCGAAGTCTGTCTGATGGCTGCTTGTTGCAACCAGAACAGCATTTTTTCTTTAATGTAGTGGTGCCGATATCTGCTTGTGATGCCGGTGGATCAAGTACAGTTATGTCTGGAGTCCATACAGTTGCTCTGCTTGATTTCAGTCATCGTCTTTTCGTCCCGTCTCTTTTCTTGGTGCCAAAATCTTCACCAAGTGTTAGAAAGCACCTGTCTGAAATGGGTTTAAAAAAATGTCTTGTCAACTCAGTTTGGGATCCTCACAGAGCAACAGCATTGAAACACTGTCCTGAACAACTGATGTGGATGAGGACATGTTTTAAAATGTAAAAAACAAACAAACAAAAAACCTCCATAGTCCAAGTCTGAGGAAGCCCCGAGATCCCAAACTGAGTTGACTGGCAGTATGTACATTCACCCGAGACAGACAACCCTTTAGTTTAGCAACTATAGTGAGGATTTAAGCTTCTTTCAGCTTCTGCCAGACAAACTGTCCAAAGCCATTTCACTTATTATTTTTTACATTTTAAAACATGTCCCCATCTATTTCAGTTGTAGAGTGGAAGTCCCATGTATTGGGGCCTTGTCTTTGCTGCAGTGGCCCAGGGTTCAAGTCCAACCCGTGGCCCTTTGATGCATGTCACCCCCTCTATCTCATCCAAAGGCTTGTCTAAAATGTACAGTGGGTAGATTTACCATTACAAAGCATTTCCTCAGCAATGCATTAGCCAATAAAATGTGTTGTTTGAGACATATTGTGTATAAAAAGCAAAGGGAGTCCACATGAATTTCTATTTAAAATCTTTTAATCTCTGCCATACTTGCAATCTTTGTGTTTTACTGACAGTGTCATTGAGTGCTTATATTTCCATTTTTAATGGAGTAATCAGCACCAGTGTCAGTAACTCAATAACACTATTTCATATTGCTATGTGCTTCCATGTGGTGCTCTTGTGGATAAATTGTTTTGAAATGCTCCGTTCTCACAACGTTCAGTATTTTGTTGAAAACACGATTAATCAAACATTGCATACACAGACACACAAAAATGTGAAATGTCGAACAAAGTTTGGATTCTTGGTTTTATTGAAGCCAGGGGTCTGATAAACATTTTCCTTATTTTTGTCGGTGTAAGAAGCAAAAGTGTCCACATGGCAGCTTAGAGGCTACAGAATTGTGTTAAAAGTCATACAATCAAACTTCTGAATTCATTCAGGACACAGAAGTGCAGCCGGCCATGTGCTTACAATGTCTTGATATCCTGAATACAAAAGGACTGGAAGCAGAAGCTCAAAGTCTCATATATAGACGTAGACTGTTGATAGTGGTCAAAGGCAATTCAGTTAGGATGTGACAAGGCAGTCACTTTCAACTGACGCTTGAATACAAAAGTTACAACATCTGTTCATTATTCATTCTTGGGAGCGACAACCGATCTTTACAAAGAGCAAGAGCAACTTTGAAACCAAATAACATGAGAGCACTTCATTCCCATCAGTTAAATGCCAAATTTAACAAGCGTGGCCATGTTTTTATGTGGAAATATCAGTGTGGTCAATCAGGTTACAGTGACATTTTACAATTATTTTAAAAACAGAAAATGTCTGGGACAAAACGTATTTGACAACAAAAAGAAAACAGGCCCAAGTAGGATGTAAACACAAACGAGGGTACGTTTTGTGGGCAAAAAAGGACAGACCTGTAAAAGAAATGGAAATGTATTTGGTTGATTTGCTTTGAGGTGTCCCAAAAACATCCCTAAGCAAAACGGTGTGATGATGATGATTTCCAAATGTACATCACCAAAAGAAAGGGGCCATTCCACAGTTAACCACCACGAGCACCTTCCATAACGTCTGCAGCAAATGTAGATAAATAATGAAGTTTCGCTGTGTAGGTTAACTTCTAGGTTCATTTACTAAATGTTCTAATAGAAAGGCAGAAAGGCAAAAAAAAGAAAAATATGCATTCTGTATCATTAACTGTACCAAAAGGGAATTGATACAAGTGTCCCAGGGAAAGTGCTTATTTCAACATGTGGCGGTGCGGCTCCTGGCTGTTCTCAAATTGTGCTTCATCCACTTCGGCAACAGACTCTCAGGGGCACGTTCCACCCCGTCATTAAACAAGATGAGAAAAAAAATAATTAAATAAAAAGGAAAAATAAAAACAATAAGAGCTTTGTTCTGATCAAAAGTAAATCCAAAAACAGATGAGAAGCATCATTTTGACAACAAATCAAATCATGCATACAGTAGACTGTACACCAGTATGGTCACGTGGTTAATTCCCTTACAGAGCAAATCTTTTCTTTAAATGAAGATAACCTTAATTGAAAACAAAATTTAGAGGATTCACCATAATCTTTAGGTACACAATTATTTCTCCTTTAACTCTTGAATGTATGTCTTGATATGGTTGAGTGGAGCAAGGCATTTCTACCATTTTGTACAGGGTGTTATTCAAAAACAAGTCTTCATAGGCAGGTCTGAAGTTTGGAATGCAGGGGCTCCATGCAAGAGTAGGACAAAATAATAATGGCCACTGGTTAATCTTATGGATGATTACAAAATATAAAAGCAGAAAATATTGACTAACATGCATCTTTGGTTCCATGTTCCAATTCACTCCAGTTTTCCTTTTTTGCCATTATTTCAATAGCAAATAGCTGCTCTCTTAACTCTTGCCAGTACTTCTGTGAAAGCTACTCATATACACTATCCATAGGATTAAGTAGGGCCTTGCATACAGTTTTAAGAAAAATGTACACTTTTGATTAGATTATGGTGTCATGAACCATAAATAATATTTGATATGGTACAGTATGCAAAAAAAGAGAAAGAAATTACATAACACAATTAAGCAACCCCTTAAGGACACACAATTAATTAGGAGCATTCCTGTGAAGGCAGGGCGCCCAGTGTGACAAACTGTTAGCTGTACATTGAAGGCAAAGGTTGTAGATTCAAATGGGCACTGAGAGAGAGCAAAACAAAAAAGACCCGACTGGACAACCAGGTTTCCTATAGGGATGTGGTTCCTACAGCTACTTCATGTAGAAACTGGGAATGTTTTAACTGACATGCAAAGTACAGCGAGAATCAAACACGTGAAACCAGAAGGACAGAGTGCTGTCGAACACTGAAGGATAAAACATCTCATCTTGTTCAAACCACAACAAATCATCGCGAGAGTATTTTGGCTGCAGAGCGAGTGGTTTCGACCACAGTGAGTGTTCGTCTGATGGACCCAAAACTTCCATCATGTTGTTCCTTCTTAATATGAGAAGCCTTTACAGTTTTTATGAAGGTATTCAATCTACTGCTCTACTGAACACCATCAGCTAGGCCACAGAAATCTTATTTCTGAAAAATAACAGAGACCACAGTTGTTGTTGTACATTAACAAAAATGTAAAACAAAATAAATTATTTGGATGACAAGAAATGGACAAAAACCTTTTAACCAATCGTGCTACAGTGCATTTCCTCTTACACAGACAAGCACCTCTACTATGACACAAACAGCTAACTGTGCGAGGCACTTAGGAGTTATAGTAGGAAAGATGCTGCCCAACCCCCTCCCCGAATATACACACCTGTAGCTGAAGAAGCGATTATGTTGCACCCTCTATGCCTGTCAAATCTCAACCAGTCTCATTTAATCAAAGAAGCTATTTTCAGAATTTGGACAGAATTGCATTTTATACAAAATCAAAGTTAACCTGAATAGATTTTTTTTTGTATTTATATTTACAGAATCCTTCGAAATGATTAGAGCAAATGATATGATATGCTATCAGCTATCTGGACTTGTCATATTAGTGTCATGACGTCAGTGGCATTTTAACATGTTATGTGAAAACAGATGACTTTTGCTTAAACCGATAAATGGTGCACAAAATAAAATAAAAAGGAGGAACTTTGTATAAATACATCAGTATCACATCCAACATCTTTTTTTTGTTTTGTTTTTTCTTTTTTACATACTACATATGTTTGCAAGTATTTAATTACTTCTCTCAATGAATATAAGTTTAAATACCTTTCCAATCATAACAAAATTCCTTCCATGAGATAAGCTGAACCAGAGGCCACAGGAGCAGTAAAATTTCCACTCTTTAAAACCCACCAGCAGGGTGTTATACCCCAGAAACCAGAGGGCCTGCAGCCCGGCACACCAGGCTGCCAGGGAGTGTGCACATATTTCCATAAACTGACACCCTTCACAAAATTACATTTACAGTGGAAGAGAGGACAGAAATAAAGCCAGGCCTTCAGCACTTAGCATCTCGTAAACACCTTCATCATCGCTCTCTCTCTTCCCATCTCACCAGACCATCAAAATATCTGATAGCAACTGAACTCATTCTCGTGCAACCTCTGTGTGTGCTGGCTGATATAGACATTGGGAATTTGGTCAATTTCTTTTTATGCTCGCATGTATATGTAATCTTTGCAGTGGACGATGCAGCTGTTTTTGTTGCTTTCACGCTTCGTTCTCTGTTGGCGGTGGTATGTTGTTAGCTGAAACCATGGAGTCTTGTTTGCGAGTCATCCTGTCCAACTCGGCCTGGACGTCAGTCAAACCCGGCTTCTGCCCTTGGAAAAGACAGGAGACAAAGTCCAAAGTAATCTCCTGTAGCGTCTGTGTGTACTCATAAATAACATTTTTTCTATGGCCAGCAAGCGGATGGATGGGGGTTGGATAGTGTTGCGGTCCCATGCTGGGAATCGGCGGCTCACTGCCACAGTTAACACACACATGCAAAACTAATCATCAGACAAAGGGACATATACTCATGCATTATCCTTTCAGCTCAGTCTCACAAACATGTTAACGCCGTTCTGCGCTGGAACAAAACCATCAGTCAGTGGTCCCAGACAGAGATGAGTTATGAGAGGTTTCCCCTCAACATTTCACTGGGTACATTCAGCCATTTCACAAACAGTATTTGACTTTGTTATATTATTCAAATATAACAAAAAACATGTGCTGGAGCTGAAAATAAGAACTGGTTACATGCAAAACAGCACAGGTTACTGAAGTAAAATTATAGGTAAATAATTAGTTGAGCAAGAGAGCAGCGCGATATGACATGGAGTGAGTGGCATTAGTTTCATGAGGGCGCTTATGATTGAAAGTTTGGTGCATACAGGCCTGTGACAAGTTCCTTCAGGTCTCAGAAGTTCAGTCAAAGAAGACAACCTTTCTTTTTCTCCTGTTTTAACCTTCTCTCTCAGGCTGCAGGGATAAAACTCCAGACAGCAAAATGGTCCACAACTGTTTCTAACTCCTCTTGTCTTCACTTAAGTGCGCATGCAGTCTGTGCTCTGAGATGGATCTCAAGACACAGGATGCTACAAGTCAACAATAATGCTTGAGAACTGTTCCGCTAACCTGTAAGGAAGAAGGTTTGAAAACAGAGAGAGATGACGGGTGAGGGAACTTGAAGGGGTTGTACCTGTTTTCTTGGCAGACCCTTGCACTCCAGCTCCAACTGCTCCACTTCCTGGGCTCCCTGGGGCGCCAGTCTTTTTACTCAACAGGCTGTTGAAGAAGTTAGCCAGCACTCCCTCATTGGCAGCCCCTGCTGCAGAAAAAACATGGAGCTTAAAATCACATTACTGAGACTTCTGAATCAAAAATTGCCTATGATAAGAAAATAGAGGTTTTAATAAGTTGTACATATTTTTACTCTTATTTCTTTTAAATAACATCCTGGCATGTTTCATCAAAAAAAGGCAATTTCTTTATCTTCTAAAGTTCAGGATCAAAGCTCTTTAACCCGTGAGGGGCGGTGTAGTGCACTCTGGCATTTGCTATACCCTGAAACCAAATGTTTTTCTCAGAGGGCTTTACAATCTGTGCAGCATATGACACCTCTTATCTGAGGATCCTTGAGTTGGACAAGGAAATAGTCCACAAAGCATCCTTTATCAGAAAGAAATGTGGTGGTACAGCTGAAGAGTGTGTATCCAGCTGCTATAAACATAACTTTCCTTATTGAGAATTGCACACAGAATTAAAAAAAGCGATTTTAGCAACAATGTTTGAATTCATAACCACAATAGGCAAAGCTGAACTGGCCTCTATTAAATCTTGTTCAACCCAGCCTTCTGTTGTGTTCAGTTGGAATGCACTCGGCCCCCTACTGTACTTAATGATGTAGACAAAATCATTATTTCTCCTCAAGGGCGGCCAGCTTGGGAGGAGGCGCAGGAATCTATTGTTATGTGGATTATTTTCATTGTTACCTCTTGGGGGCAATATTGCTGCACTTAAGGAAAAAGCTATTCTCATTACAGCCAAAGGAATCAAAGGGGGAATGGAAAGGACTGTGATCAAAGCAGTTGAATGTTGATGTTTGAACCCCTGCAACAACTGCAGGGGTTCAAACATCTTGAATTAAATTAAAACACTGTGGAAGAGTATAGAGTGTGAACCATAATAATCAGGCAAGAAAAGTAATTAGTTGTAAAAAACCTCTAACCTTTCATGTTAGGGTCAGGCTTTTTGACAGCAGCCATTGGTGAGCCGCTGGTCACAGTGGGTTGGCCGGCACGACCTGCGGGCCGTGGAGACCCTGAGGCTGTCCGTCCTGGAGACTCCTGCAACAAAGAGACCGAAACAATACTGTGGTCACAAACCAAACCAATACAACAATGACAAAACAGGACATGCAAAGAAAAAGTAAAAACCATTTCTATGGTTTGTCATTTGAGTTGTGTCAAAACACTTACTGTTGCTCCTCTTGTTGGCGTGGCGGGCTGCTTCGCTAACATTGACTGAAGGACAAAAACATTTTTGTAAGTGAATGTCGTAACTCAAGGGTTCATGGTTTCAGCAACATGTTCTTATGCATACGAAAGGGAAGCAGTGAGTCAAAATGGATGTTGTTAACAGAAATGGTTGACTTTCACTACAACTAATGTCAAACATACATATTTTAAAGCTTATATCATTTTGAAAGCCTCCACAGTGTATGCAATGTAAGTTTCAATCACCACCTGTACAAACTTTGATTTAGAATTCCACGATTAGAAGGACAATACAGAAAGAAACCTCAATTTACACTGAACACTTCTCTAACCTGTAAAGCTGAAGCCTTGGTTCAATGTTTTTTTAGCCTGCCTTTCTGGTATTTTTTGTCCACAAAATAGGAAGTGAAGATGATGTTACTTGCCATGTGGAAGTTTCAAATGTTTACCAGCACAAGAGTCAAGTATGCAAATGTATTTCATAGTGAAAGACAGTTTAGGATCACCACGATCTGACCTCAAGTTGTCCACTAAAGTTTAGCTGTTTTTTGTGACCACAAACACTCATATCATTAACAAAACATCAGTCCATGTTATCTACTTTGATCAGGGGTAGACATTTTGGCAACTTGCATTTAAAATCAACATGGAATTTTCCGACACACTGTCAATGTCAGTAGCTGGTGACATAAATCATGACATATGCAAGAAAGACTGATGCATACCTGTTGCTTCATCAGGAAAACCTGCTCATCCTCTGCACATATCTCTTTGTCATGAACCAGCTGTGAAGAAGAGTCCAGGAGAAGGCATGTGGTTATTCAATTGGTAGTTTTGGACAGTAATGCCACATTTTAAAGTTGAGCTGTCATGCACTGCCATACCTTTCGCACTGGAGGCTTTGTGATAAAGTCTTCAAATGGATCTTCAGGTCTGACTGTTGTGAAGTTTTCATGCAAAATCCCAATTTTCTTCTCATTATCCCATCCAGATGGACTGGAAGAAAGGGGGGGGGGACAGTTTAACTTCACTGGGCAAATTGACATAAATTCTGTAATAGTTAATTACTTAAAGTATTTTACTTGGAATAAAAATAAGAACTGGGTTTTGGTATAAAACCAGCTGAAGCCTCACTTACATGAACACTGCATCCTTCTCCACCACTAAGGCAGGTGTGGTGAACTGGAAGTCATACATCTTATGTACTATATATTTGTAAAGCAGGTCCATGTTCTTCTCCTCTTTGACTGAGGTATAGATCAGGCCAGCTCCATCTGTTAAAGTCAGTTAAGGCAGCAAGCCATCGGATTGTGACATGAATGTATATAAGGTGATTACATTCAACAGAATATTAAAGACAATATAGAAAATCCTGATGTACGGCCAATCCAGTCAAACAGTCAGTGTTTAATTACAATGAATAGCAATTAATTAAAAGGATACACTGTAAGGAAAATCGCCTGATGTGGGACTGGATGAAATCGAAGTGCTCCTCTCTGTAGTCGTGCTCTTTCTCCAGTACGCTGACTGCATCGCACTGAAGAATTAGGGATTGAGAGTAGAAAAAGATAAATATTTGAACTGCATAGACAATAAAATGCTAGAATTCAAACAAACAGACAAGGTTACATTGCAATTACAATTTTAGCCTGACTGGGAGAGACAGTTTTGACGTGCATATATTCACACCCATCCAAGTGGTGCTTTTTTCCCTCTCTTATAAGTGCCCAGTGAAATATAACTGTGCTAAGAATTTATTCACAGCACAGAAATGTAAACAGATCAGTGAGAGTAAATGACTGACGCAGGAGTTGGGGAGGATTAGAAGGAAGGACACCTTCAAAACACTATTGCTCTGAGGACATGGTTGCAAACTTGTCCTTGGAAGGCTCTGGGAAGAGATTTTTGATGTGCTGCCTGCTGAGCCTCAGCTACAACCTGGCATGAATCCCAAGATGATGACCTCTACTTTCTCTACTCTTCCATGATTAGTCATGACAGAAGGGACAAGGTGAGAAGGAGAATGTGGGCATGCAATCCCTCATTAATGTATATGTCAAGGTAAGAGTAAAAATCCAATAAATATAATCCGCCCCCCAAAAAAAAAAGGTTAGAAGAAGACTACCAGCAGAGTTTTACAATCAAAAGTATATAGAATTCTGCATCTATAGACAAGGTGAAGAGCTATATAGCAAATAATGGCCTTGAAGAATGTCTCCCTCTGCCAAGCAGAGCACTTTTTCCCCCTGAGAAGGGCTAAACAAAAGCACCTCACATAAAAAAAGGCACATTCACCATTTTTTGGTCACAGCTAGCATGTGAAACTCTGCTGATGACTGCACTGTGTTTTCCAGTGCTAGCCTTTGCCTGGAGGGTTAACAAGTAAGTATAATGGCCGCTTTTCATTAGAGGAAGCTGCCTTATATAAGCACAACATAAAACTGCTGCTAATGCACATGTATCATTATTGGTTTGGACTGACTCTACATAAAGTCTGTGCCTCACATGGTGATAATTCAAGAACCTATCAGAGGAAACAAGCAGTGGGGGCTTCTGTCAAGGTGTCAAAGGAGGCTTTCTGTGCCATTTCACCTCATGCAACTCAAAGCTTAGCAAGGAAAGGTACCAGCAGGCTAGCAAGATAGTTATATAAAACAGTGCTCATTTTGTGTGAGGACAGGTTGTTCTTATTTGCAGTAAATAGAACAATATTGTCATACTGCATCACCATGTTTAGGTATTGTATTGTATATATTGTATGTATTAAGTAAGTGTTTACCTTTGTGCAAACTATTAGCACTGGAATGCCCAGGTTGTGTGTGAGTGTGTTTTCCCCAAGTGGTAGCACAACGGCCTCGTCTTCCCCTGCTGTCGGGGCCCGTCTCTGTGGGGAGGCTGGGGTGGCATCCTCCGGCTCTGTATACTCCTGAAACGCTTTCACCACTAGTGGAAAGACAAAAGGAGTTAGAGATTAAAACATTAGTAAAAACAAAAACATACAACTCCAGATAAGCCCAATACAAATTAAGATTAGTTATGTTTCCAATGTCTTTATCTGCCCTCTTTTGTTAATGATGATGTTTGGTCTCACATACTCGTGTACCTTGTTTTCTATCATACTGGCTTCCTGGTTCACAATAAATCACTAAAAAGAACATTTGCTCTTTCATAAGAAAATCCCAAATGAAAGGACATCTGACCATGTACCAGTGGGTATAAATAAATAAAAGAAAATCAATGCAAAGCAGTGCTTTTGTAGACCTTCCTCTTACCCAATAAAAATATCTATCCCCCAAATAGTTTTCACACCAGGTTATGTGCAAAAAGTTGTTGACATGGCTAACAAAAAAGAAAAAAAAAAGTGTCTGGCAATAGAAACACATAAAGCAAGGGAACTAAGCCACTCGTAACCTCTGCAACACCCTGATGTGGAATTATAAACTTGGTTTTACAGTGCAGTGTAAAATGTTGTGCTCAGCCTCAAACTATGTTGCTGAAATTAGATCATGGGGTAGATTTTAGTGGCATATAAACATATGCGCACTTCTGCCAAATACCTGTCGGAAAAAAATCCAAACTTACATACACATTAAGCAGTCATTACTGATATATAGTGCAGTATCATTGGTGATGATACATCTCCAGTTACATAACAAGCCTTGGGTGAAAGGTAGAAAAAGATATAAAAAATGGCATCCTTAACTTTACTATTTTGCTTCCCCAGTTGTCAAGACATTCACAGGGCTGTGGTGTGAGGAAGAGGTGGTGGTAGTTGGGAGGGTTATATGCAGGAAGCTTTGGCCTACTTCCTCAGGAGCTTCGGGAATGCAGTTGGGGACAGCCCACAAAGCCAGATTGACTCGCTGTTTTGAGCCTCCTTTACTTTTAAACACAGGATTTAGTATATGGGGCAAGAACATGTGTTCCAAGCAATCTAAAAGGGAACCCTTCTTGGACATAGGATTACACAAATCCAGTGCATACACACAAAAGGGGTGGAGTATGTATATTAGAGTTTAAAGGCAGGAATTTAACATGATGTTACAACACCCAAAAGTTAGAATCATAAAAATATTTGGTACTTCCTCTCCTGCTGAGGTTTTTATACAGAGGACATCTGAACCCAATTTGGCAAAAATTTGAATGACTTTAAGAAGTCAGACTTTCATCTAATCATTTTCAGTGCAGAGTCTTAAAAGCTACACAGGAGGCCTATTGGACCTTGAGATGACACACAACTAGGGGATCTAATAAATGAATAACAGGTGAGAGACCATATTCATTGTGTAGTTATCAAACTTACAGCGGGTATGTGATCCTATAAAGAGAGATCTTGGGTGGAGTATCCCTTTAAAATAGAAAGTGAAGACAGACAGACTTTGCCCCACTAAGACCTGTATATCTGTTCCACAAACAAAGGTGAGGTCAGAATGCACTGGCACACATAATCAAGGACAGTTCAGTCTTCATTAAATCAAATGTACCATATTTTAAGTCTTGAAACCTAAACCTTCATTAAGGAAATATTTCACCGTCTATGCAGTCAAAAGATAGTAGAAAATATTCCTGAAACTGGTATAACATGACAAATGAAAAGAGAGAAAAAGGGCTTTGGTTATCAGTAGAGGGAAGAAAACCTTAAATTTAAAAAAGCACACTGCTCCAAACTACACAACTACATGTTGGTCAGTGACGTACTGCGAGTTGTTTGACACTTGGCTTTAGTTGTCTGTGTTACAGCAAAAAAAGGCAGTTGCCTGCTCACAAAATTTCTAGTAATACAGCTAATACAACCGCACATTAAAATGTTTCTGCTTCATTTTAGGCAAGAAAAAGGCATTGCAGGGTCACCCCTCTCTTGTTACAGACTTTTCTCCCCAAGGATTAGGGCTGTCAAAATTGCTCCAAAATGACGTTTGAATATTTCCTCTAAAAAAGAAAGAAAAAAAAAAAACACAGAGGTTCAAACCATTCAAATATATATATTTAGACATTATGTCAATAACAGGAGGACAAACTAATACAACTTGACATCACTACTTGTATAGGTATTTTTATTTCGGCTTTAACATGTCTTTGAAAACATACCTGCACATTTCAAAATAAGTAAATGAACTAATGGCCAATACAAAAGTAAAACTTTTAAGACCATAGACGCTCTCTCTCGCCGCCCCCCCCAACCCCCTCTATGCGCATACTGATTTAAATAAACAATTTCATACCATGAAGATGGTGAATGATATGAGTCGAGACGTGGCTGTTTAGTTGGAGTTCCATCATGGCATGCTCATTTGGGTGCACATCTTCAAGATGTGCCCTCATGTTGCTAGTGGTGAAATAGTAAGCTAACTGTAGCTTACATAGCTTGCATACAACTTTATCTCGAGGCTCCTGTGTTTTTATTGTCTACTGACCAAAATCCAAAGTATTTCCAAACAGGGCCAAGGATGAAAGTCATATTTGTTCATTCAATTGTAGCAATCGTGTTCTTGATGTCAAACCAAGAAGGTAAGGGTTGGGGTAAGGGGTTTGATTGGGAGTTAATGGTTCACTATGATTGAATGATTCTGCTGTCATCTTTGGAAAAACAATACCATACTGTGCAAGTGAACATTCAAAACATTCAAAAAATGCAGAAGTATAATCAGTAGCTGAGACAACAGCTCTAGACCCAGCAAAAGCCCATCTGATGACTAATATGTAAGTGGGGAGCTCTGGTTGGTTGCAAGTAAGGTGGAGATTAGTTAAACATTGTTCACTTGCACATAATACCCGTATTGTAATGATACAATACTGGCAGAAAATCAGCAACATTTCACTTAAATCATTAAGATCCTTATTGCATAATTGTTTTTGTATGATTTAAAGTTGTCTTTACTGGCCACATAAGAACATTTGGGTTTACTGGCTATTAACTTTTAAATCGGTCTCAAACTGTTTACTAGTTAATGCCTCAAACATGTTTTACAGCTGCCAAACCTTTTTCCTAAAAGATGTAGAGTCAACACAAAATACCCAACATATTTGCCTAGACACTAGTCAGATACTGTAGCTACCAACAAAAAAAAAAAATCCTTGTGTCATCAGTACCACAGAAGACTAAGAGTTAAATATTTCCCATTTAAACGTGTGGTCCCATCAGCAATAGGCTCATCCTGTAATTTGACTTGAGAGGACTCCAGCAGCCAGCCTTCTTCAGTTACAGCACAACAGGAGTCAGAACGTCCGGCCCACTGACTGCATTCAGACCCACTCAGTTTACGTCTCCTTCCTTTCCCTGACGCTGCTGCCGGGAGGGGAGGGAACAATGATGCAAGACGTCTGCAAGACTCCCTGGACAACAGCCACTGACACACATACACAAACTTCCAGTCTGTCTGTCAGCCTGTCTCCCTCACTCACACACTCATATCCACAAATAATCTGACCAGGTCTTACCAATCTGCTGCTGACATCACCACAGACAGAGTGGAAGATGATTTATCTGGATGACATGGCTCAGCTAAACGGGAAATCTGACCATGTCAGTGGGTGGGGCCAAACTGTTAAGTAGGAGGACCTGTAAATCTGACAAACAGATTTAACGCCAAGCCCAAACAACTGACCAAACTGAGAGGACTCCTCAAGTACACAGAAAAACACTACGACTGCACTTTATGTGTAATGTAGCTGCAAGCCTATGTTTGGGGAACACAAGCTATAATGTATAACTTCCAGGCAGTTCCTTTCTACTGCACTGTATTAAAATCACCTATGCTTATCTGTTACAGCGGCTTGAACTGAAATAAGCCAGTAAAACAAACTGAAAATGTGAACCAATTAAAAGTCATTTTACCCACTTAATGTGTTTGTATTTAACAATGTGCTTGAGTCATCTCTTGGCTACCACTTCTCTTTTCTTTTTCACATGTTTGCCAGCAGATCATTAGACTACTTGTTAGTACTTGTCACTGTATTACCATGCTGTATGTCAAAGCATGTTTAAACCTGTTCTGTCATATTCGTCTGCACTGATTAAACGATTTGACTTTTTTGCAGTAAATCATTTCAGACCTGCAAAGGCAGCAAGCAAATGTCAAGGCATAGAGGAAGCTTCTGTAAAACCCTGCCAGCTGAACTAAGTTGTCTCGAAAGCAAGGATCTCTACAAAAACAAAAGAACTGTTCAAACTGTTCATAAGCAAGAGATGACCCGATCTAAAATTAACAGGAGAACATCTGAGTGCATTACATTCATTGATCTGCAGAACTCGCCTCCAGCAAGAACACGCAGCTGAGGATCATGGGCCTCTCTGATGATGACCTAGAAACATCCGTGACAATGTGTAATGTTACACAGCGCTTGCCTTCCATGCTATGCAGCCAGGGACCAATCTTTCCTTGTTCCCAGCAGCCAGGCAGCGAGGAGTCTTGCTCTTATTATGTAAGGCTACCATTGCTTCCACACTGGGATGCTTCAGGCTCCTTCTATGAGTGCTTTTTTTCTTATCGTCCTCTCTTGAGTCGTATCAATCTTAACCAACACTCTACTTTAACGAATTCATAGCAAATTAACGCACACCGACCACTCCTTTAATCCTTTTATGGTCATCTTTATATTGACCCAATGCTCAACAAGGGAACAGGCCAGCTATGTGATAACAATTTACACATTCTGATTTAGGGATCATTTTGAACAGTAGAACAAAGATAAACCAGATCTAAACCAGACTTTAAAAAATGCATAGTTTGGAGCTAGGTCCAGAGGGGGAGGGAAATCGTTTTATAGAAATTGCTAAGGGGGAAATTTTCTGGCCTTGTGTTTTTAAATTGGAACACATAAATCACTGAATATTTACTAAAGTGGAGGTTTCATTTCGCTCCCATCCACAATGCAAGTAACCTATGAATAGATAAACTAAAACACTACTTACTCTTCTGCTCCATTTCTCTCATGTCCTCAGGTTGGATCTTGAGCTTGTCCACATGGTCACGCAGTACGCTCGCCCATTTCTGCAGCGACTCCATGATGGTCCAGGGCCGTGACATATCCGCAACAAACACAGCTAAACAGTCAGGTAGTGACTGCGCTGAAACAGCGAACTTAAGCAGGCCTTTGTGGTATAGGTCTCCGTCCAGGATCCACACATTGCAGCGAGTAAGGTCTGCAAAGAAACCAACAAAATGTGATAAGACATAGACATATAAGCAACACAATTGTTGTTTTATTTTTTTAGAGGCTACTGCTTTAAAACAAGCACAGAGATGTTACAGGTGGTAAACTTACCATCTCTGTCCTCATCATGGACATTTAAGTACAGATATTCCAGTCCCCTCCCTTTCTTGTTGTGATCAGCTCCTTGAAGTTTGGCCACAAGTGACGTTTTTCCTGATCCATCCTCACCTGCAAGACAGTTTATTCATCAGCTTACATTTGACATTATTCATTATCATTAGTAGCATTCATATTAATCTTCAATCTTTCTATCTCCAATGCAGTAACTCATGCTTGTCAGTGGCTGCCAAGCTTTTCAAACACATTTCTCTGTTCAACAGCAGTATTTCTCCCATTTTCTGAAGGGCCAACCCACATAAATACTACCACACCCAAGTAGACTTTCATGTCTATTATGTCTTCCTTAAAAGCGTGTGGGAAGAAACAGAGCTGTTTTAAAATACAGAAAGGTTTTAAAGTGAAATGAACCGCCTTTGTGAGTTCAGCGTGGTTTTGCAGTTTGCGGGCCCTTCACTTCCCTCAGGGCTGACCATCACAAATAAACTGCAAACACTGCAGAGGGGAGATTTTCACACACTTACCAAATACCAGGATGTTTTTTCCTGATGGCAACTTTGAACTTGATCTAGTTGAAACTTCACTCAGTATCGAGGTCCTACAAGAAACAACAATACACACACATTGAGGAAAACAGACACAAAGTCAAGTGGCACATTGACAGCTACCCACCTGAAAAACAAACGCTGCTACCAAAACAGTATGGTCTGCTAATATTACTCAACTCACGATGATAGAGGAGACAATTACACTGTTTCTGTATGACCAGTGATGTGTCCACGACAACACGGGAAAAAAAAAAAAAAAAAACAGGAAATGATAAGTCATCTGCACTGACCGGTAAGCTAGAAATAAGTAGCTAGCAATGGACATGAATCCATAAAATGAAGCCTCATAAAATGTACGATTCCCAATGATAAGCTCTAACTAAAACCAACATTATTTTTCTACCAACAATCAGTCGGTTACGGTATTTGCTTGTGAAGGTTTACGTTCCTGTTAGCTTGTTGTATCCTGCATAAAAGGAGCTAGTTGGTATATAGGTGTTGTCTTAACGTCGGCTAACAGCTAAAGCCCCTGACAGTATGAATGGCTGTCTCAAACTTGACTGATCATTCAACAAATCCCCCTTGTGTTAATAAAACGTGATAATGCTTAGTTAATCAGCAGAGACGTCAGTCCATTTAACATAACTGACGTTAGCCGAGCTGCTAACACAAGTAACGTTAGCTAACACACTGACCGCCCAGCTTCAGTTACCGCTAGCTAATGTTACTGCTAGCCGGGCCGGTGAATGATTCTAGCGACCGGCAGTGACAAGGCAAGAACCACTACGGCTGTCATTTTCCAAGAAGGGCCACGACAGACATGGAGTCGTTTAAAAGAGCAGCAGCACTTGCCAGAGGTTTTGTCCTTCTTCGTCTTCGTTGTTGTTGTCGCCTGCCCCGGCTGCGCCCGGGAGCTGTTTCTCCAGAACGGGAGCCATCTTCTCTTTCTACAACCACAAAGGCAAGGCCCTGCTTCTTGGGCACCACTAGCACCGCCCTCCCTCCAAGTAGCCAGGGGTGCGTTAGATTTATTGACCGTGACGTCGCGCCGACACCCTGGACCCAACTCTGCTCGTCCGATGCGCAGTAAAGAAGGTACAAAGTAGTTTTATTGACCTCTTTAATGCTTCTTATGAGAAAATAAATGCTTGTTTTACTCAATGAGATAATAATTATGTATAAACTGTTTTAGGCGTGTAGGCTATTTTTGTGGTTGAAACATGGGTTGAGACAATCAAGCAGAACCTCTTGGCCACATCCCAATAGGTGATGTCATAGCAGCTGATGGAGGACACTGTGTGATATCAACATTTGCCTTGTGGCCAGAACTCCAACGTGTTTCAGCCCAGAGCATAATGCAGGTTTCTGTGATTTGTGTTTTGAGTGGATTTACCCTTTAAGTCTTAAACTTCAACAGGAAACTGGTCCAGATGGGTACAACTTTATGATTTTGAGGAAAGAAGGTGCACTCTGTGTTTTGAGTGGAATATATTTTAATCAGAAGAGAAAGTTTTTTGACTATTTTTTTTTTCATCCCCAAACAAACTACATAAATAAACTGTCTTCAATTCCATGACAGAATACACGGAATAAACAAACTGACCTTAAAAGTGCACTGTGACGTTTTGGAGAAGAAATTCAAACTCAGAAATTTAATACCAACAATAATAATGACTCAATGATACAAACTCACAAATATTGATATTTTCCATAACTGAATAAACAAGCTTTTCTCAGAGGAAAGCAAGGTCCCCAGAACACTGTTTGAAACCAGAAAGTGGCGGGGTCCACCAAATATAAACAAAATAGAACAGTATGAAATCATGTTGTCCTTTGTTTACTCAGTTTATTCAGCCATGAAAACAAAATTAGTTTGTATATTTAGCTCATCTAGGCATAAAGAAAACAGCCGATGAAGACATTTTTCCTCTAATAAAATGTATTTCCTCAAACTACATAGTGCACCTTTAAAGGACAACACAATTACTTTGTTTGTGTGTGGTGGACCCTGCCACCTTTTTAGTTCCAAACACTGTTCTGGAGGCCTTATTTTCCTAAAATTCTGAGTTAGCATTTCTTCTCTAAAACTGAATCCTCATAGTTCCTCTTTAAAGTACATTCATACTTCTTCTGCCAATCTCCACCACTTGCAAGTAAAAGGAAGAAAGTGGGTTTTGAATGGGTGTCATGGTTGCCCAGCAGTCTAATAAACACATACCATGAAGGTATCCATAGATACAGTTAAACAAAAAGGTCAGTGATTCAAGAACAAGTTAAAAGATGTTTTAACAAGGTCAGGAATGATTATAGAAGTACAGGCATTGTGCGCTGGTTTGGTATGCGTGTAAGTCATATATTTTAAAGTGATTCACTGCAGGCCTTTAACTCTTAAACCTGGGGTTGTTCATGTTAACAGCTTTGTCTGTAGAGTTCCTTGCATTACACTGAATCTAATGGGCAAGATATCATTATTTTAGAAGCATTCATAGATATTGTCATGAAACAAATCTTCCCCATACTAAATTAAGGCTTTGTGGGACCTATCAACAGTATGGTGATACAACACCAATGCCAATTGTAACACTGACTACAGTTTTACATTTCTTAATAATTGTTTTATTATTATTAATCTTCTTCAACCCCAAAGGCTTTATGCATGGACAATTGATTTTTTAAGTCAACTAACTAACTGTATGTACCAACTTATTAAGCACATGTTGCTTTGTCTTTATCAACATATACTGTACAGTCAGATCATGTCAAGCCTCGGTGATAATCACAGTTCCTGCACATTGGAAAGTAACTGAAAAAATATGTATTTTTACTGAACATTTTTAGGAATTAAACTTATTCTGAAACCTAAAGGTCATGATACATCGTTTACAGGCATTTAGTTTTGTTTTTGTCTGATCTGTGTCATCTCACACTATTGTTGTGAAACAGTAAGTGTCCAGTAGAGGGTGCTATTCATCCTATTGTGAAATTGAATGTGTACATATCGTTACAATTCTATTATATGCTTCTCTTTTCCTCCCCCAGCTAATATTGTACTCATCGGGACAATCAGCATTTTTATGAAGCAAAGTTATGACTTTCTACGGAATCTGTATGGATTTATTTATCTAAAATCTTGACAAATTATATAATAAATTCCCACAGTGCGTACATTCCATTAATTGTATCTAACCATTAGGAGATCATTTCAGGCTGGAATTTAATCTTGTCGATTTGGGTTGTTGTGCAGGTGCCATAACTTTGACTTTTGTTTGAAATGCACCTATTGCGTACATCATCTTATTGACACAGCTGAGATTTTCCAGATGGTGAATTACAGCATTAAACAAATAAAGCCAAGACAAACTGAGCTGTGTTGTGTATTAGTTTTCTTTATTTAAGGACTTTTAGAAATGGGCTGCAATGTCTGAAGTGAACATCAAATATCAAGCTCTATATATGAACATGTCCCCTGTATAAGTACTTCCTTGCACTGTGAAAGCCTCCACAGGAGCTCAGCCGTTTGGCGCATTCCTGCACACACTCTGGCGGTGAGCTATTGACCCGCTGCGTGTCGTAGGGCTGAACACCTGTTTCTTTAATTCTCCATCTCTTCAGTCTGTGTCAGCCTAGGTCAACGGGACCAGAACTTGGAGACAGATGAGCCTTGGACATCTACAAGATAACTCTGGGGGCTTTTCCAAAGCCTCCCCAGATGTCTGTGAGTCCTCTGTCTTTGTGGAGCAGAGGGGCTGGCTGGTTACACTCCTGGGAATGCATTCCTGAGCTTTTGCATCATGTGAAACTCAGCCTTTGCTGCCCCATTGTCACTGTTTAGCTCTGCTCCCAGCAGGGAAAACAAACAAGATTGATCTTATTCTAGTGCTTTCTTTAACAAGATAGAAACTCGATCTGTGTGGCATTTGGTAAGCGGAAAGTGCAGGTAGCAGAGGTATTTGTAGAAGGCAAAGATCTAACAAGATCAAATGAATAACACTTTTTCTTTTTGCAGTGTTCCTGTCACAGTCACACTCGGGGGGCGATATTTTATCATATTCTAATATTTAATTTGTCATCAAGATAAAGCTGTACACGGTTTTAATGGATGGATGTCTCTCAAATGTGCATTTGTATAAAACATTAAAAGCCATGTCATGGTATTTAACATAAGTACATTTACTTAAGTACTGTACTTAAGGATAATTCTGAGGTATTTGGTCTTTTATTGAGTTTTTCCCAGTTTCTCCCACCTCATACTTTAACTCCACTACATTTTGGAGGCAACAAATAAGTAAGTGTCAAAAGTACGCTGTGTGTAGTATGCATATAAATACATATGCCAACTGTACAACTTACATTTACTCTTACGTTTACTACAAAATACATTTAATATCACATCCTCAGAGACTTTCACTGTTGTACTATTTGTATGGGTGACTTTCACTTACACCAAACTCATATTTTAACACAGTATTTTTTACTTTTTCTCAAGAATGACTTTTGAGTATTTCTAACAGCACTGTCCTGATATATAACAAGGTTTCTTCACAGATGCTGAGTTGTACTGTGAGCTCTTGTAACAGGAGAGGGTGCTGTCTTCTCAGTTATACTGCAGGTCTGACATTAACTCTATACAACTTGAGTGATACATGGATTTATTTAATTATTCCTATATGTGAAAAATGCAAAAGGAAGGAAGAAAGAAAAGTAAAGAAAATTAAAAGAAAAGAAAAGACAAGAAAAGAAAAAAAGAAAAGAAAAGGGAAAAAAAAGTCCTCTCTGAACTATCATCATCGATCATTGGGATGTTAATTCAGATGGGAACTTGTAATACAGATTCTCTTTGGGTTTACAGTCCCTTATGTTAAATGAAACTATGAACGAATGGAACAGAAATGGAAGCCTTGCTGTGTCTGTCTACACATACAACATACCTGTATGCCTTGAAACCACTATTTATCCCCCCTCAACTGAGCCGGCACAAACTAACCTGTTTGGCAGCTTTTCCGAAGCATTTTCTGATATAATAACAGGTTGGTGGGCTTTAAGTGATGTAATCAGACCGATCAGTCCAGTTGTTATGTGATTGGCAATATCGTTCCTCCAGTTTCACTGAGAGGAACTGTGAAGAAAAACATGTTTGTGTGAACTGCTAGGGAAATACCCAATCTCGCCTTTTCTTTTCACAGGAAGCAAAACTGTTGCTGGAGGAGATACAAGACCAAAAATAAATGACTTACAATGTGTCAAATTTGTAGCAGTTCATAGGCTATTTCTTGTAGATGCGTGTTCTTGTTGGTTGGAGAGAGAGATTGATAAATATACAGTATATCTGGTAATCATCATTGGTGTTCAGATACTTGTTCCTGGCAGTGTTTCTGTGAAAATGCTTGCTTGAAATTTCCTGAAAGAGAACATGGAGGGATCAACTTGTTTGAATTACAGTAAGTCTCAAAGCATTGGCACAAGAAGGGCAAATAGCAAAGTGGTGCAATGCATCAGAAGATTCGGATAAGATGGACCTTTTGTCCTCTCTGTCCCTGACAAGAACAGTAACCCCTCTTAATTGACAACCAGGCATGGTACAACTTGTCCCCACAGCCTTTAGGTTGACAGTCCAAACATTGAAACAGCTGTGAACCACAGCTCAAGAATGGCCCACATTTTGCAAATCATGTTTAAACCAGATCAAATCAGTTTCCTTTATGAATCACTCAGAATGCCTTTTAACTTGTTGTGCTTACTTACTTACTTATTATGGCTGTGACTGACTCAACATTTACTTGTTTGCCACGCAAGAAGGAATTTTCACACTCATTTATTTTTTTCTTGATGACAACACAAGACACACGAAAAAATAAAAGAGGATAATCACCTTCAGCCCGCAGGGAGAAAATGTGCAGCGGAGTGGGTGTGCGCAGGGGGAGGAGGGGTTAAAGATGGGGAGGGTATAGATTGCAGACGGAGCTCCGGTGGGGTAGGCTGGATTGTGATAGCGACAGATGTCTAGAAAACTGCGAGGGGCACTCCTCACTTACACCACAGTCCCACACTGCACCTCGGAGAGCAGGGGCGGAATCTGCAGCTGTCACTCCAAAGAGGAAGGGGTTACCTCCATTATCACATCCAGCCGGGAGCTTTGGGCGAGAGGCGCGAGTGATCACTCTCTGGAAACACAGGTGGGTCTCATCAGAGCGTTGGGATTAAGAAAAAAAAAATAATAATAATGATTATAATAGTAATAGCAATAATCAGAGGTGTTTCATTAGGTTGGTTTTAAGAGAGAAAATGAAAGGGGAAGAAAAAGAAAGATGCTTAGGAGCAGCAGCTTCCCCATTGTTCACTCTCTTTTCTCCTATTATGCAAATTCTTACATTGGAAGGCTGGCATGTCTTTCCCCCCCCCTTTTCTTCCTTTTTTCTTTTCCCGTTCTCAGTGATCGAATTTGATTTAGTGCCTCTTCTCAGGCAGCAGCGCTGTGGGTTTCTTTCTTTCTTTCTTTCTTTTTTCTTCTCCTAAGTAGGCCAGGCGATTAAAGAGCTTCCTGGATGGATAAAGAACAAAAAAAAAGCGCACACACAACTAAGTTATGAAGTTGCGACACTTGATAGCTATTAAAACGTCGTGGTGTTGAATGTCGTTGTTTTTTCCGCTTGCTGGTGTGAGTACGACATTTTAACATGAACAATAAAAGAGCAGAGAGAGCAGCTGAGAGAGAGAGAGAGAGAGAGAGGCAGCGGTCGGTGGGTGGGTTGTAATATGGGGGATGGAGACCCCTCTGCAGCTTTTTATCAGTCAAGGATTGGTGGCCGGTGTTTGCTGTAATTCCCCTGTACAACAGCCTATGTGTACACCCCACACTATGGTGTAGATTAACATCAGTGCTTATTTTATTTATTTATTTATTTTTTATCTTATGCCAATTTAGCCCAACCCGTTACTTTTGTCAGTGAGCAGCTGCTGGTGATGAATCCCCATCCTTTGTTACCGGCCGGCACATGCTGCCCAACCTTTCCCCTCCATATTCGCAATCTTGTGTTTTTAAAAAAGCCTTCAAGCGGGCCCCCTGTACATTTCACTCCGGTATTTGCTCAGAATATATCTTGGAAAAAAGGAGAAAATCCACAATGATTTGATGTCAGGTTGACTCCTTGAGAGGAACGTGCTTTGTCTGACTTATACAGGCCGGTGTCATGGATTTGGCAAATAAGACGGCAACATCATTAAAAAGCATAATTGGCTATAAGTGAATTCAAAAGCAGAAATAGGCTGGCTTTACTGTAAAAGCAGATGACTTCTTCTCACCGCCAGGCTGCTCCTTACTGTAAACTGGTTTAATGGATGCGCAGCCTATAGTGGTTTGTGGTGCATCCTGTCTTGATTGATCTGTTGTAGCACTGTGGACAGTTCTCATATTGTTCGTACCCACATGCCGTCCTGGGTAAAAGTCCTGCTGGTGGCCTTTTGGACATTATAGGGAAAACGGCCAACGGTGTATAATTTTTTTTTTTCCAGCTACTGTTTGAAAAGCATCTGTCAGTGGGCTAATCAATGTGTCAGATTCTAGTGTTTAAAATGAATGCAGGCCAAATAACCTTCATTCTGCAAGACCATGGCGTTCTGAGGCTCTTTCGCAGCCAATTCAAACAGGTTGATTTGTCCACAGTCAGCTGAAACCCAGTCACTAAGATAAAGTTGAACTTCCAGTTCTCTATTCTGTCACTGAAGGAAGTCGCATTGTGTTGCAATCACAAACTCTTCCCCTGCGGCCCATACATTATTGTGACATAAGCACAAAGACGTGCCTGTCGTAGATTTTTGCTCCAGTCACAGAATGTTTCAATTGGATTATTCTGGAGTTGGACTGATCTCAAAATCCAGTTTTGTAATGTATATCCGGTATGTGAATATTGCAGGGTGAGGGTTGAATTTCCTTTGTGAGACACACCACAGTATAGTTTGTTGCTTGTCATGCTGAGAGAAGAATAGTTGCACATCTACTTCATAGATCTGCAACTCAGAGTTGTGGGCTAATTTGGCACCGAGCCTCACCGAACATTCCTGACAGCACAGAGAGTCTGTGGAGTTGTCCGATCTCAGTAAGGTTCCCATGCATTTACATTTGTTTTCTCGCCAAACTGTGTTTGGCAGAGTGCAGCTTTCCAATTGAACCTCTACTTCACATCTAGACAATAGACTTCTTTCCTTTATCCTTTCTCACTGGACACTGCTTTACATTTGAAGGAACCAAGTCAAAGCCACACTGCATTTTAGAAAGTTTGACAAAACATATCCTTAATGTTCACATGTGATGTTTAAATTTTAAAGGACCAATTTGTCCATTAATACTGAAACTTGGGTTCTCCTGGTTGTCAACTGACTTTCTGGATTGGTAGATCGGCCCAGCCTGAAGTGTCAATATTTGACGAGTTGGGAATGAGACTTAAAAATCAAGTAAACATGTACATGTGTATATTAACAGTATCACCTCTATGCTTGGGTTAGCAGTGTTACCTCATGACAACAACATCCTCAGTTTGAACTCAGCCAGCTGTGGCTTTTTAAGTAAGTTTGCAGGGTTTATGGGTTTGTCCCCATACAAATCTACTGTAGAGATTAATGTTTGTCTATGTCTCCAAGATGTACTATATACTATATATATACACAGTACATTTCTGGACAATGGAGTTGTTTTAAACATTCATGATTAAAGAGACAGGCCAAGTTGGACAATGTTTAATCTTTCATATTAAAAGACACCTTTATGCATTTGTTCCCAGGAGACACTATGGGAGGCAAACTGAGCAAGAAGAAGAAGGGATATGATGTGAGTGACCCCAAACAGGCCAACGATGAGACTGCAGCTGCAGGTGCAGAGGAGTCTGCTAAAGTGGGCGCTGCAGCCCCACCCACGAATGCTGAGGTGACAGCTGAGGCAAACAATGTGGAAGCAGCAACTGAAGCTGTTAAAGCTCCAGAAGAGCCCAAAACTGCACCTCCTGAGGAACCAGTTGCGTCACAGGAGGCAGCTCCAGTAGAGACAGCTCCTGCAGCAAAAGAGGACGCTGCTCCAGTGGCAGTGGAACCAGCTGCAACCGAGGAACCTGCAGCTCCAGTAGTAGAAGAAGCAGTTGCAACAGCAGTAGAGGCAGCTCCAGTAGAGGTACCAGTTGTAGAAGAACCTGCTCCAGCACCAGAGGAACCTGCTCCAGCACCAGAGGAACCTGCTCCAGCATCAGAGGAACCTGCTCCAGCACCAGAGGAACCTGCTCCAGCATCAGAGGAACCTGCTCCAGCACCAGAGGAGCCAGCCTCAGTTGTAGAGGAAAAAGCTCCAGTAGAGGAACCAGATGTTCCAGCAGCAGAAGAAGAGCCTGTGCCTGAACCTGAGCCTGTAGCTGTACCTGAAGAAGTTGCTGTACAAGAACCTGCTGCAATTGTAGAATCTTTGCCTGAGCCAGAGGTTGTTCCTATCAGCATGGAAGAAGCACCCAAGGCTGCTGAGCCAGAGCCCATCGTAGAGACTGTTACTGAGCCAGCCGCTGCTGTGGAGGAGACAGTGCTGCCCACTGCTGTCCCTGAACCTGAGCCAGTGGCCGAGCCAGTGCTTGAGCAAGTCCCAGAACTGGAGCAAACCCTAAAACCAGAGCCAGAACCTGTACCAGAGCAAGTCCCAGAGCCAGAGCAAGCGCCAGAGTCGGAGCCAGAGCAAGTGCTAGAGCCAGAACCTGAGCAGAAGGTTGATGCAGTAGAATCTCCAGCAGAGGAAAAAGTTGATGAAGTTGAGCTACAACCAGTTGTTGCCACATCTGAACCCGAGACCGTGGAAGCAGAAATATCTGAGGTCTTGGAGACTGAGGCAGAGGCGGTCCCCAATGATCAGGAATCTGTTGCAACAGACGCCTCCAGCGCCGAGGCGGCAGCTGAGCCAGAAGCAGAAGAACCTGTCCCTGAGATTGTCGTCTCAGAGTCTGTGTCTGCTAACGAAATTAGTGCTGAGTCCGAAGTGGTAGCCGAAGCATCTATGGAAGAGGTGCCTTCCCAGGAGCCCGAGCCAGAATGTCAGATGGAAAATGGAAATGTAGAGAGTCCCTCTGTTACAGAGGATGTGGAGGATGCACCCCCAGCTGTGAATGGAGAGTGCACAGATTCCGCTGTCACACATACAGAGGAATGTGTTAATGGCGATGAAAAGCCAGAGGAGACGCCCATCAAGGAGAAGAGTGACTTTGAACTGAAAAAGGATGTGAGCCTAGATGGGGATGTCCAGGAAGTTCCCGATGGAGTCCCTGACATGGCGGGCGAACTCGGCACTGAGGTCACCCAGGCAGTCTGAAAAGAAGCGACCTTTCAAATCATTGTGAATTCCGTTGAATCCTCCACTGCGAGAAAGCCATCAAGGTATCACAAAAACAGCTAGGCTTTCTGGAATGCTGTAACCACCGCAATGTCTACAGTGGTAACTCAGGCAAAAGGATGTTTTTCTTTTGAGTAACCAAAAATGAAATGCAACCACTTGAGGATAGAAAGAGAGGCAGACAGAAAGAGAGAGAGAAAGGGAGAGATAGATAGATGGAAGTGCAGAGAGGAGACTTGAGTTTGGAGTTTGGAGGTGAGTGCAGACGAACAGTGAACCTGGACAGCGAAGCAAAAACAGTTCTGGACAGTAACTGTGATATTAACGAATGAAACAAATTAATCTGTCATTGTGTGTGTGTGAGCCAGATGAATATTACAAAGCGGTTTTCTTGGAACAGCATCCATTACTAGTATGTTATCTGATTTAGAATGTCGTATATCCTTTCTATTACTATATGCAGAAACCTGGCATAAATGTTTTGGCCTTTTATAATAATGGTACCTGTAAAGACTGTTCATTTTAAATTGATTGTTCGGAATAGAGAATAAAAAGAGATTGTTATAGCCTACAGTGATCTTCTTTTCTTTACACACATTCTCCTAGCATCACAATCGTTTGAGGCACTGGGCCACTGGTCGGTGTTGACTGTACTTCACTCAAAGCAAGGGGGATCAGACGAATCAGGAAATATTAGAGATTCTGTCACTCCAGCTGTGAGAGGAGCAGACCAGTGTTATTTGCGGAACATCTCAGCTCTGTTAATATCAAACCACTTGTTGACTTCCACCGCCACTACAGCTCGTATCAGCTCCTGTGGCATAGAGCCTAACTGATTATTTGTATCTACGAAGAGCAATGTCCTTTAGGTCAGTGGCCACACTACAAATATTTTGGTTGGTGGAACATGGCTGCCCATTCTTTGCAAACAGCATGTCAAGATTGGGCAAACAAAAAAAGGATTTCGCTTTACCCAGACAAATCAGTCCAGTTTTCTGGTGGTTTCGGTGATGGTCTTCACCGCCTCTTTCTCTCTCACGTCGCCATGGCTGTTGCTGAGGCTTCATGCCATAGCAGCACACCCTGCCAACATTTCACAGATCCATACCGGCAAAAGGGGAGCTAAAGGGGGGGAGGGGCAGGAATGCTTGCAGGAGGCAGAGAAAAGGAAGGGGGGGAGGGGGAGGGGTGTTCTCGGATGAAAGCAAGTGCTATGATGCTGCACCGAGGCAAAAGAAGATGTCAAAATGAGAGGCTCTCTCTTTTGGTTAACAACGTTTTCAGACTCTCTCATGGATAGAAATTAGTCGAGCAGTCGGTGAACCATTAGATTAATATGGTTGGATGGTAATTGTTAGAGGTAAACATGTTTTGACACCTACCTGATGCCCTCTTGCAGAATGCCACCACGCCTGCTCCTCACACCAATGTCAAAGATTAGAAAGTCTTTGTCAGGCAGGTGCTAACGTACATACATTAACAAGAGGGAGTAAAATGAAATGTGTGACATCTGTGAGTGTGCATGTGTGTGAGGTGGACGGTGCGCCTGAGTAGAGTATGGTCATCCAACAGTATAACTCATGACTACTGGACCATGCATCAGAGCATAAGAGGAGATCTCATACTGATAACTGTAACCTCCCAGAGAAGGAGCTCCATAATGGGCCCATCCACATACCAGCTCTCTCCAGTTTCTTAAAAAAAAATACTCTGGCACCGCACATTTATGAAAGGAATGCTGTGGAGAGGGTTTGGGGGCCGGGAGGATGAACTCGCTGGCATGTTTTCATCTCTCTTGCTGAACAGTTTTGTCAAAATGACTTACTCTGTTTGCACATTGGTTTCTGCCAAGAGTTGCTGGTTTGGAAAAAATCTTATAGCAAAAATAACAGCATCAGATCTACTGAGCAATGATACCGGAAAGGACAGAACATGGTGCTCTAAAGTCATTTTTTTAACAATCATGACAACAGTCAGTTTCTTCTAAACTTTACATAAAAGCATCATGTTCCCCTCTATTTGCCATCTTTATTTGACAGCAACAACAAGACCTGTACTGATGCAAGCTTCTAAATGGTTTTACTTTAAAAACTGTAATAGGTTATACCTTCATGACAACATTATAGAGCTGCGCTTCTAAAAAAAAAAAAAAAGACAGTTTGGCAACATGACCTGCCAACCTTCAATGAACAAAAGACATCCGGAGTAGTGCAGTAAAAGAAAACAGGGAGACTCTTCAAATGAAGCAGAGTGGAAAATTAAGTAGCAGTCATGGTAGGAACTTCATAATGACATGTTAACAGCGTTTAACTCAAAGAAATCTGCTACTGAAGCTATTTAATCTTGCCAAAATGACATTAATACAGTCAGTACAGGAGTCCTTTATTGGCGACTCATCAGTTCCTCATTTGCCGGTTTCAGTTTCCCTCACTGTCTCTTTTATGTATGTGTTAGTATGGGAGAACAGGGTCCTTGTCTTTTGCATCTTGATTTAAACACTGCCTTAAAGTTGCATAGTTGTGAAAGGCCAGCTGCACTGCCTGGTTACCCTAACACTATGTGCTCTATATGCAGGCCCCTGCACAAAGCTCGGACTGTGTTCCAGCTTCTTTTTTCCCTGTGTGAAGACTAGCCTGCAGGCTTGAGCTATCCCCAACTGATGCCTCTGAGAGGCAAAAAGGGAAAAAGAAAACGTGAACTAAATCCAAAGGCTATATTATGAGGCAATTCATGAGGCACTGACCGTATAGGTCAAGTTTTCAAGTTTGTGTCTTTCTTTCTCTTTTGCTTTGCGGCAGAGTATCGGAGACGCAGATGTGGAATTCACCACTGATGACTTTTTAACAAAGTCATCCATACACTGTGGGAAATGGAACGGTTGAGTTATAGTTAATGTGTAAGTGTGTGCATGAATGAGAAGCAGAGAGGGAGAAGGGTAAGACCAACATTAACAAATCACAAAGTTACACAATATCTCCAGTTCAACGCACACCGGTCATCACTGATTTATTAAAGCTCTTAAAACAAAACAGGTCTGATTTCTCTATTGCTGTGTCCAAAACTCTATATACTATTTGGATCCCTCAAAACAAAACTGAAACTAAAAAAGTAATGTCAGTTGCATGTAATCTACTACCTCAATTCAATACTCTACATTTGATAGATGCAGAAATGACTGTATTGCAACTCTACACCTGTGACGTAAAAGTTATGATTTTGTGTCAGCGCTGAAACACAGTGCTGTATTTGCAGTTGCACAATTCTGAGGTACTTGATCTGAATATTTTCAAATTCTGCTTCTTTATACTTCTACTCCACTACATTTTGAAGGCATATATTATACTTTCTACTCCATTATATTAATGTGATAACTCTTACTAGCTGCAGATTGCAAGCTGCATTAGAGACAAATTAGTTTTTTTATACTGAATTTGAATAAAACTGCCGATTCCAATAATCAGAAA